>NC_047107.1:71239915-71382134 GCF_902500255.1 Thalassophryne amazonica
CAGACCTGCAGATATGAAAAGAGCAGTCTGCAGATAATCTACCTTTGCCCTCGTCTTTGATACATCCTCTGTTTTTTTATTTCAATTAACTTGCTGCCATCTTTAGGAGAGTGATGAGACTTATCATGTGTGATTGCATTGTAGGAGTGAGCAAAAAATGAGCAAAGCTATGGATTCTCCTCACCAGCAGGAGAAAGGCCAAGAAGTGGCCATCTTATTGTGCTCTAAATTTCAGCTGAAGTGGTTCTTCTCTCTGTTGTAGAGTTCCCACAGTGGCTTATTGAATAATCACTCAAAAGTATCTCTGCCTTTTATTGTAACCATTCAATCAGCTGAGATGAGCAGGCGCAGCGGCTTTGTTTGGAATAGTTGTAGGCGGATTCTGCACAGGACGTGTTAATCAACTGTGCTTTTTGTTCCATTTGACAAGCTCATATTTTGAAGATTATACATTACTGACATTAATAGTTGAGCTCAGATGGTAAACACTAAAACGAAGCAATCAGTACACAAATCAGTCGAAGCTGCTACAATGATTCATCTTCGATTCTTCAAATTAAAATGAATTACAGTCTATTATGCAGTGTTTTCAGAGTAAATATGCAAAGGCACTTGTTTGAAGCTCACTAAAACAATTCAGTCACATTTCTGTCACTGACTGAAGAGAATTTTTCCACATCATGGAGTTCTGTCACGTATCTAAATATAGAGGCACAAATTATGATGCTATTGATTCAGTAATTGCATTTTGGCAAGTGAATGCTGCTTTAAGATAACTGCTACTTTGGAAGTCACACAGGCTCTTGTCGAGACAAATAAATTAATAGGAAAAGCCACTTTGTTGTTTGACGTCTCCGGCTGCCCTCCACAGACTTGCACTGACATATAGCAGTGGGCTCCTCCATGTGGTGCTGCACTACAAAACCCACACCAACAGATATGCTGATAAATATAGCAACGATGGAGATCGGCTCCAGCTGACAAGCCCACATTTTCCCTCACGATTAGGACTGTTCCACCACAGAGGTGATATTTTAACTCCGTGTTTGTGTGCAAGCATGATTACTCATCAACTAATGAACTGCTTATTAGGAAAAGTAAAGAAGTACTGGTTGTTTGAAGAGAAAGCAAATTAAACTCCGGTAATAATCCAGATCTAGGGGGTAATTACCACTTCCCTTAATGATGCAAAATGTAGGTATTTTTAAATCAAAACCTAATAGACACTTATAAAAACAAGAATGCCTTGCTGGTAATTTGTACCTTGACATTTGATTACCTCCCTTGGAACATCATGTCTGGTCCATATGAAGGATCAGTCCATATACGAGGTCTGTTAGAAAAGTAACGGACCTTTTTATTTTTTGCAAAAACTATATGGATTTGAATCATGTGTGATTGCATCAGCCAAGCTTGAACCTTCGTGCGCATGCGTGAGTTTTTTTCACGCCTGGTGGTTGCGTCATTCGCCTGTGAGCACGCCTTGTGGGAGGAGTGGTCCAGCCCCCTCGTCGGATTTTCATTGTCAGGAAATTGGCTGATCGACTGCCGCTTTGCTTCATCAAATTTTTTTCAGAAAGTGTGAGAGACAGCCAGTTGGAAACCATTTGGAAAATTCAGATGGCTTTCGGTGAAGATCTTATGGGGATCACACAGATTAAGGACAATTACAACTGGATTAAAGACGGCCCACAGCGGCAGATGGCGCGCCGCACACCGAGCAGCGATCGACAGTCTCAACGACCAGATCATTTCCAAAGTGAATGCTTTGTTGATCCAGGACATCGTCTGACTACCAGAGAAATGGCAAGACAGCTGGACATAGCACTTTTTCGGCACATTCCACTGTTACAGAAGTTTTTGTAATGGAAAGCGGAGCGGAGAAATTTGCCACGGAGCCGCTCATGGCGCGGGACGAAATCACCTCCGTGTTGGTCTCACAGGACAAGCCCTAACATGCCCAGCTCTTGCACCATTCGAAAGATTCAGACGGCTTTCGGTGGCTTTTCAGTCGTGTGACTATCCGAGAAATTGTGGACGAGCTGGACATGCCACAACATGTCCTGTGAGGCTTCATCACAGCGTTGCTTTTTGTTGTGTGCCCTGCGCCTCCGTCCCGATGCGCGAATTCCTCAGCACATCTTTTCATGCTGAAAAAGTGCTGATGTCAACTCTTCTCTGCCATTTTTTGTGACTCAGACGACATCCCGGATCAACAAAACCCTTTACTTTGGAAATGAATGGCACATTCCCCTGTTACAGGAGTTTTTTTGTCATGAAAAGACGTGGCGGAGGAATTCGCAGCGTCGGGACGGAGGCGCAGGGCACAGAACAAAAAAAGCAACACCGTGATGAAGCCTCACAGGACATGTGGCATGTCCAGGCTCATCCACAATTTCTCGATAGTCACACGACTGAAAAGCCACCGAAAGCCGTCTGAATCGTCCGAATGGTGCAAGAGCTGGTCCTGTGAGACCAACACGGAGTGCTTTCGTCCCGCGCTATGAGCGGCTTCGTGGCGATTTCTTCGCTCCGCTTTTCCATTACAAAAACTCCTGTAACAGTGGAATGTGGCCGAAAAAGTGCTATGTCCAGCTGTCTTGCCATTTCTCTGGTATTCACACGACGTCCCCGGCTCAACAAAGTATTCACTTTGGGGAAATGGCATCTGGTCGTTTGAGCCTGTGGATCGCTGCTCGGCGTGCCATCCACCGCTGTGGGCCGTCTTTAATCCAGTTGTATTGTCCTTAATCTGTGTGATCCCCATAAGATCTTCACCGAAAGCCATCTAAATTTTCCAAATGGTTTCCACCTGGCTGTCTCTCACACTTTCTGAAAAAATTTTGATGAAGCAAAGCGGCAGTCGATCAGCCAATTTCCTGACAACGAAAATCTGACGAGGGGGCTGGACCACTCCTCCAACAAGGCTCACAGGCGAATGAGGCAACCGACAGGCGTGAAAAAGGTTCACGCTTGGCTGATGCAATCACACATGATTCAAATCCATATAGTTTTTGCAAAAAATAAAAAGGTCCGTTACTTTTCTAACAGACCTCCGTACTTATATCTGGATGAGGGATAGGGATCTTGACATAAATATGAGTTTGATATTGCCAATATGGCTAAATTGTGTATTTTCTCTTTAGCTACATTTAGTTTCCTTGAGCCACACGATGTATCTGTAAATCATACCAATGGTGCTAGCAGCCAAATTTGATAAAGGGTTCATCAAAGATATCTGACAAAATAGTTGCCCCAATAGTGGGACCAGGTGTGTAATTCACATGAACAATTTATGACAATGAAAAAGTAACTGTGGCTGAAAGCAGTCAGATTATTTTAGCCACAGGGTATTTCTCTTAGCATTTGGCTACAACTCCTCACTCGGGGGGAGGAAGAGTAACAGGAAGACAGAGGTCGGTAATGAGAGGAACAGTAGTAGCCAGTAAACCAATATTAATCAGTATGTCTGGTGTTTATATTCTGTATTTACATTTATATTTGCAAACTGTTTTCTTTTCACTTTCACTTTTGATACTCTGTGTGCGTCTTACCCTGTGTGCTGCTATACAATGCTGCTGGAACCTCAATTTCCCTGAGGGAGTCTTCCCAGGGGATCAGTAAAGTTTTATCTAATCTAATCTACATGGCTGATAGGTAGCACTTGCCAAGTAATTGTCATCTGAGGAGTACTGGGTTAGTGCTGCCCCCAAGTGGTAAACGTCAATAGCGTATTTTGACACCTTTCCGGAAGTCAGAAATATTGTAGTTCTTTGAATGGTTGCTTGAGGCTGGCTCCAAAACTGAGGACATTCCCATAAGACCTCCATGTTAAAATGTCCATCTTTAGAGCAGAAATAAACATGTTTACAGCCTGCTCCAAAAAAACTATTTTGGTCTCTATAGATAGTTTCCTCCTCCATGACAACTGTACGGGCAGTGAATTCATCATTTTTTTTCTAACTTCTTAGTTTAAGAGTTTTTAAGCCACAATGTTCTGTATAATTGTGAGCACGGTCGCTTTGAGTGACACTGGCTAAGCCCAACGTCTCCTCCTCTCATAGTCTGACCATAGCTCAGAGTTCACTGGCAGCGACAGCTAGCTGTTGTGGAGGCTGTCATTTATGACTATTTTATTCCAAACACCTGGAATAATATGGCTTGTTGTGTGGTCAAACGTCCTAATGGATCATCTACGACGTCTCTGCTACAATATTCGCATTGCGTGAAGTTCACATCACACTAAATGTTGAATGCTAATGGTGTTATCTCTTTTAGCAGTTGCTGGGAGCCTGATCCATTAGGTCCACATAATGCATGATTACCAAGAAAGTAATTGGCACATAACTTTTAATGTCCACACCAAAGCAAATCATCCACTGCACAGTCCCCAGATATATGATTTCATAAAAACCTGAACTCACGCTAGCATGTTAGCTGGTTTGGACTCAAAGAAAGGAGACATTCAGAAGAACCCTCTAAAGAACTGAGCACCGTAATTAGCAAAATGTCACAACAGCAGAAATATATGAGGCCGTCTGTAAAAGATATCCATTGCAGCAGCCTGCTGGTCGATGTTACTGCTGAGGAGGAAAAGAAAAATGCAAATATCACTTCTTAGAAGATCTACCAATCCTAGTCACCCTCCTCCTAAGGCTGCTGAATCTGCCTCCATCACAGAGCACAGACATAGGGAACAGGAACTACAGAGAGAAAGCAGTTGATGTAACCTGGCACAAAGCTTGGTGGTTTGAATGAGAGGCTTCAAAAGACAAATCTGCAACATTCATGAAACAAGGGTGACGGCTTTTGCTGCCTGTAGTACATTTAAGTACATGCACTCATAAAAGAAGACCTCTGATCTTCATCCAGAAACTAAAAGATTCCTTTGATTTCTGAGTGGAAGTATGTCTTTTTGGATTTCTTAATTGGTTTGTATGTTTAGAGTATTTGTTATGCTATGTCATTATATATACACCAAGGCATCCTGTTGAACTATGCACAAGCACTGATTGGATTGGTGAGCCCAAATGACTGGACCCTGTGAAAGGAATATTGATTTAATCTGACGTCACACTGCCCCAGCTGCTATGTTTTAAACATCATTGATTGTATGCTCATTGGTAATAATGATAAATATTAGGCCCATATAAATTACTCCATGTGATAACGTAGTATTGCATCATCATGACTTTTTTACAGCTTCTCAGGGGTACAAAGCTCCACGTGACAACGGTCAAGGTGGTTCTACACCAGTGGCAGCAGTTGGTATTGATTTTTAAGGGGATGCACTTTCCGTTCTTGGTGAAGAGGAACCTGCAGCAGGGCTACATTACTTTTCACTAGGTGTACCCAATAAACTGGCAACTGAATGTATATATTTGTAGCAAAATACAGTAACCTCTCTCTCCCCCCCTCTCTCTCTATCTCTCTCAGTATCACCTGTCATCAGATGGCAATAACCAATGTATTTAACAATCACAGCACAGAACTGCTATAAGCTGTTCAGGCGGCGCTTCAGAGTGTGTTATTATTACTATGTTACACTGTATAGCAGCATGTCAAATGTATTTGAGCCATTGAATTGCTTTAAAACTCACCATTTGATGGCACTGTTGAGGGTTGATGAAGTTGTTCAGCAGCTAACCACAAGTTTCTTGTTTTGAATTTAGCCTGCGAGACTAGCTTTAATTCAAAGCTCTGAACGCTCGTGTTTCAGCTACAATTTTTGCTTTGAATGACATCATATTGTACACTGACATCTAACGTTAGGGCACAGTCAGCTTCTTATTTTGAATTCAGCCAGTGAAATGTTTCGATTCAAAGCTTCAAAGCATGCCTTAAAATTTCAAAGAGTGTGCCACGCTGATCTTTGCTTTAAATGATGTCATGTGAAGATCATGAAAGCACACAGACAAGATGAGACAAAAGTAGCTGGAAGTGGCACTTGGAACACAAAGGCTGTGACAGTCATTGGCGTACCAGCAGTTTTTCCAGATATTGCAGCCAGAGTGACAGCTCCACGGTCCATTGCCCAATAAAATTAGAAGAAAAAAAAAAAAACAAGATGAAAAATGATGCCGATTGGTCTGGGATGCACAGAGCTGCATCCCTGAAGGAACGTTGAATTGAAGAAGATTTATTTTGAACATAACAAAAGAAAAAATAAAACAACAGACGCGTAAAATTTAAATTAGTTCAAAAAGGAGTGAGAAGTCGAAACTTATCTAATCCCACCCCTCTCCCTGTATAATGATTTACATATCAATCCATTTCCTTAAAAATATTATTGACAATAATAACAATAATAATATCCCATTTGCCCATTGAGTTGCGCTTGATAGGTACTCTATCTCTGTTCAAAGCTAAACTAAAAACCTATTTGTTTAGAGTTGCTTTTAGTACATAGTTTTATTGTGGTTGTTCATTTGTTGTTGATTTTATGCATTGATGTGAAGCACTTTGGTTCAGTAGTCACTGTTGTAAAGGGCTATACAAATAAAGTTTGACTGATTGATTGATAATAATAGCAACAACTAATAATAACAATGATACAATGATACAATACAATAAAAAAAAAAAGACAAAGACATAAGGAACCCAACAAAACACAACAGAAAAGATAGACCCAACTAACAATGAACATAAATAAATCCATAAACAAATATAGAATAAATAATCAATAACAGTTTCCTGTGAACACCTAGTAACTCTCACACTTCATCCCTAAATCCCATGAAAACACATTCCTTATATTCTGTCTTATTTTGTATTCATACCGTTCCACAGTCTCACCCCACAAAATGAAATGCAGAATCGTTTCTTGTTTGTGCAGATTTATTCATTAGGCCCGAGTAGGCAACGTCCTACGAGGACCCTATTGTAATTGCGCTGTTTATTATTATTATTATTATTTTTATTTTTTATTTTTTTATTATTATTATTATTATTATTATTAGGGCCTGAGTAGGCAACGTCCTACGAGGACCCTATTGTAATTGCGCTGTTTATTATTATTATTATTATTATGGGTCCGAGTAGGTAATGTCCCTACAAGGACCCTATTGTAAATTGCGCTGTTTATTATTATTATTATTATATTATTATTATTAGGGCCCGAGTAGGCAACATCCTACGAGGACCCTATTGTAATTGCGCTGTTTATTATTATTATTATTATTATTATTATTATGGCCCGAGTAGGCAACGTCCTACGAGGACCCTATTGTAATTGCACTGTTTATTATTATTATTATATTATTATTATTATTATTATTATTCTCAGTCTTGAAATCGAAATTTCGGCCTCTTCCCATGCTCAAAAACTCAAACTTTCCAAAGTCATCTGGCCGGATCCGAAATTCGATATTTTGGGGGCCTCGCACATGGTCGCAGAAAAACCGTGAAATAGCCCCCCCTAGAAATTTCAAAAACCCTCCGCATTGCCTTTTTTCGTCATAGCCTCACAAAATTCGGTACACATATTTACCATGCCAGGACGCACGAAAAAGTCTCTTACTGTCATGGTGAAATATCGACAGGAAGTCAGCCATTTTGATTTTAAGTTTTAAGTTTAAATTTTTGCCATTTTTGGCCATTTCCACTACTTACATTTGAACGAACTCGTCCTAGGCATTTCATCCGATCGACTTCAAATTTGGTCAAAATCATCACAACACAATGGTGATCAAAAGTTATCAAAAGATTCTAATTAAGTCAAAAGGCGTGGCGGATAGGGGTCGTCAAACTTTGGCGAACTTTTCGGAGCACGCCATTTCACTTCGAACGGCTGTCACGCCCACATACTTCATCGTAGAGGCGTCGCCCATGAAATTACGTTCTTCCTTTGACGGCTTTAATTTGTGTCACATCATCATGAAAATTGATACACAGGTCGAGCACGACAGCCTCTACAATTCATAGGGGCGTCGCCCATGGGCAGGGCAAAATGCCTCAATAACTCCCCCTTGAAACTTTCAAAAACCCCTCCCCATAGGGTTTTTTTTTGTACTAGGGAGATGAAAATTGGTACAGATGTGTGACTTGCACCATCAATAACGCACCATGGGTCTACTCCAAACAGGAAGTCGGCCATTTGAATTTTCTTCTCATTTTGGCGTGATTTCCACATGTTGTATTTGAACAAACTCCTCCTAGGGATTTTGTCCAATGCACTTCAGATTTCTTCCAGATCACCCAGAGACGATAATGACCAAAAGTTATCGAAAGCTTTTCTTTATGTAGAAAGGTGTGGCCGCTATGGCGCCGCCATTTTGACCCTTCGCCATGGAACATTATCATTAAATAGGTACTGATGTCACATACTTAACACCATCAACTTCCTTCCACTTCTAAAACATGCAGAACAAGTTGGTGACATAGACGATGATCGCTGTGACTTACGAGTAACGGCTTCTGTGTGGCGGCGTACCGAATATCGCCCCTTCGCCATGAAATTACCTTCTTCCGTTTGGCGGCTTTAATTTTGTCATATCATCATGAAAATTGATACACAGGTCAAGCATGACAACCTCTTACAATTCGTAGGGGCGTCGCACGTGGGCGGGGCAAAATGCCTCAATAGCGCCCCCTTGAAACTTTCAAAAACCCCTCCCCATAGGGTTTTTTTTGTACTAGGGAGATGAAAATTGGTGCAGATGTGTGACTTGCATAGACGTACAAAAAAGTCTCTTGCACTATTTGTCTACTCCAAACAGGAAGTCGGCCATTTTGAACTTTCTTCTCATTTTGGCCTGATTTCCAAATGTTGTATTTGAAGGAACTCCTAGGGATTTTAGTCCAATGCACTTCAAATTTCTTTGACAGCATCCAAAGATGATACTGAACAAAAGTCGAAAGCTTTTCTCTATGTTGAAGGGTGTGGCCGCTATGGTGCTGCCATTTTGACCCTTTGCCATGGAACATCAAGTCATGATAACTCCTTCATGCTTTGCCTGATTGACTTGAAACTTCACATGTATGCTGACTGTTGGCTCCTGAACACACCCAGCCCCTCTGTTTGTACACTGAGTGCCCCCTAGTGGATGAACAATCAACATGTCATAACTCCTTCATGCATTGTATGATTTGTTTAAAATTTTAACTGTGTGATGAGTGGTTGACTCTGCATGCACATGCCCACATGTGGTCACAAGACAACACACTGCCCTGGGTAGGCGGTTGCACGGAACGAGGGCCCGTATATGACTGCTTGCAGTCCTAGTTTTGAAATTGTATTTCCCTCGTAATTCATATCCCCCCTCTCGATCCTTAAACAATTTATGTATGTTTTTCTGCTATTGTACAAGATCTGTGCTGTTTGGAATTTTACTCTGTCTGTTAATTTTAATAGTTTTGATTTTAAGACGAGTGAGTAAGTATGATCTTGATAGCCGACATTATGAATGACCCGTATTGCCGGTTTTTGAAGAATAATTAGTGATTTCATTGAACTCATATAGTTATTACCCAAATTTCTACACAGTATTTGAAATACGGTAAGACAATGGAACAGTGTAAGATGCAGAGTGATTTATGATCCAGAACATGTTTTGCTTTGTTTAACAGTGAAATGCTTCTTGATACTTTGGTTTGTATATATTTGATGTGCAGTGGTGGGCACAGATAACCAAAAAATTAACTTCGATAACAGATAATCAGATAACTGAAAAGTTATCTTCGATAAAGATAAAATAATAAACCACCCAAAAATGTATCGGTTATTTTTTGGTTTATTCTGTTTACTACAGAGCTCCCAGCCCAGAGGCACTCTGAGAGCAGCCATAAAGCCAACTCTCTATCAATCACAACACTCCGGTCAGGCGGAGGTCTTGAAAAATAAAGTCATGCTGACTTATGGTTTTGATTTATAAATAACATTAATACCGATAGAATAACTCCATTAATGTCAATTCTGTCATTTGTACAAAGTTAAAATATAGCATATATCTTTTAATGTTGAATAATGCACTAATTCTGAGGTTTTGTAACAAACACAGACAGATCGCAAAGAATTCTGGGTAAAAGTGCCTCTGCTAAACACTGATTGGTTCAGTCATTCATTATGTAAACCAACATATTAATGTGACGTCTGTCGTGTGTTGGTGTTTACAGATAAATGTGCTTTTGTAAAATATTCCATTTTTTTTATTTGTAAAAACAGGCATTTTTACGGAGCCCTGGAAGTGTCATCACAAAATGTTTTGCATGTGGAGAGAATGTGCGCACGTTTTATGATGTTGTAAAACATGCTTTACACTGTGCGAGATGATTTTTTATGCAGGAATTTTTTGGACCGAGTTTCAGGTTAATCGCACGTCCTGCATCGTGTAGTGTACATGGAGTAACAAGCTGCGTTTAACATCTCAGGACCACCTCCTGATCGCCAATCGTATGGTCCAATGAAAATCAAACCTGTTTGACATTATTCTGGTCAGCCGTCATGAGGTTATCCTGCTGTTGAAATGCTACAAGCATCTAACCACTCGCACTGTGCCTGTGCAAACACCGCAGAGCTGTCTTGTAATGTTTTTGTTTTTTTTGTTTTTTTGCCAAAAAAAGAAGCCATTTGCAAAGCCAAAAAGTTGATTTGACAATCATCTGATATAACCGGGGTCAAAATAAATAGAACACTGCCATCTACTGGTGCCCAGACGCTTAGTACTTAGGGCGAATACTGCCATGAACACTACTGGCCAGTAGATGGCAGTAGAGGCCTTGAAAACAAAATTCCAGATAATCCCTGTCTGCTACATTTAAAATGCGTGGAATTTAACAAACGCAAATACAATAACGTCTATAAACCCAGAGAATATATTCACGAGAGTTTTAGGCACTAGAGTTTAATGCTGCTGTCCGTGGAGCCAGAACAGAGTGTCTGAAATGCATTTGTCCTGTTGTGAACGTACTGAGCTTACATCATCCTACCCATAATGCATTGCTGGGCACAGCATGTGCTCACAAAATCTTAAAAATAAGCACATTACTTTAAAACTAAAACATATATCTGATATTTTCACTTTATAAAACTTCAGTCATGACAGTAATTTTAAATCACTTGTCCAAAATTAGTTTGGTTAAAATTTGAACCATAACTTAAAAATGTATGCCTCTGGATGACTTAGGTGATATTGCCAGCATATCGGTATGGTGTTAAAGGAAATGATTTTTTTTTTTTTTTTTTTTTTGGCCATTTCTCCTTTGTCTACAGAGGATAGAGACGCTTTTCATAGAAGCAGCTCTCTTCTGTTAGCAGAGGTTGTAACTGTCCATCTGTTACAAAACTTTTAACAGGTAGGTGCTGAACTGATTTTAAATTTTAAAAATGCTTGTCGTTGTTCAGCTTTGTTTATCGGTCTAAAAGTTATCGGACAAAAATTAATCGGAAGATAATTGGTCCGATAATGGTTTTTAAAGTTATCTAAAAAGATAATAAGATAATGAAAATATTATCTTCGATAATTATCTGTTATCGGATTATTGGAAGTGTGCCCACCAATGTTGATGTGTGGTTTCCAACTGATTTTTTTCATCTATTATTACCCCAAGGAATTTATTTTCATCAACCCTTTCAATCTGCACCCCATCTATCTGTATTTTGTACTTGCTCATTGGTTCTGCAGTTCCCAAATAACAGTTTTGTTTTATTTAAGTTCAATGACAATTCAAATTAGAATACCACTTATTGTTTTATCCTCAAGTTCGTTAGTGTATATGTTATCAATCAAGGTGGCACAATTGAGGGTGATTCTGGTTGGTCTGGTGATTTTTGGATAGACTCATACTATACATTGCACTGATAAAATCATCTGTTGTATTATGTTTATATGGATTTAATATATCAATGTTGAAATCTGCACATATGAAAACTACTTTGTTGTTTACTTTTGCAAATGTACCCTCTATCCATTCCCTGAACGTATCAATATTTGTATATGGTGTCCTGTATATGCAGATAACTCTAATATTCTTTTTCTTTTCTTCACATTTTCAATGGTTATACATTCTAGTAAGTTATCAACTACAATTGTCATACTTTCAGTCACTTTGTCGCGCAGGTTTTTATCCACATATTTGGCAACTCCTCCACCACCTATGTTTTTTCTGTCTATATTCCTTAATTCATATCCTTCCAGCTCAAATTCCATCCCTTTCCTGTATTGATCCAGGTCTCTGATATTGCAATTATACTAAATGGCTGTGGCTGTTTGTAGATATTCCTTAATGTTATTGGAGTTGGTGTAGAGGCTTCTGCTGTTGAAATGGATAATTGATAATCGATCCTTTGATGTAATGTTCTGGTTGAATTGTTCGTCACTGTAGTAGGTGTAACTGTTGTTAATGCTGTAGAAAACATTATTATCTGGGTCAATATTCTGTTCCATATCTTGTGCATTGTGTTCAGTGAATTCAAAAGTTCTCAGTTCCACATGATGATGATCATTTATCCTCTCAGTTAAGTGCTTAATATTGTTTTCAGATGAAGATGACTGAGATCCGCTGGTGTGTGTCATGGTTGTTACCTAATCGTCCAGTTCATGTTGATCATTGGTATTTTTCCAGCTCCTCCATCCTCTTGATGACCAGCACTTTGTCTTGTGGCCCATTCAGTTTTATGAATACTTTACAGTTGCTTGTCCATGTGTTCGTTATTTTGCCCTGCTTCCTCAGATAGTGTGCTTCTCTGGCTATGTCAGCGTTGTATTTCCCGTTTTCAGCAGCGCCAACTTGTGTTTCCTGTTAACAAATCTTAGGGTGATAGCCAGTTTGTCTGTGGCACTTTTCCTGGGCAGCAAGTGACACGCCTCAATGTTATTACAGTCCAGTTCGATCCCTTAGGACTCCAGGAAAGCAGCAACTTGCTCCTCCGTGGATCGGACGTCCAGCTCATCAGGTTCTCCCTCAGCAGTGCCGCTCACCGCGCGAGCGTACGTGCAGGATTTACCAGGAGCCCTGTGATGATTACGTCATTTATCCGGGTGTACTGCTCCAGCTCTGCAACTCTGCTCTCCAAAAAGACGATCAGCTTTTCTTTCTCTGCATTCTGGATGCGGAGTGATTTCACCTCCTTGACCAGCTCCGGGATACCTTTCTGGTGCAGCCTTACAGCAGAAATTTCCCCTGCAAGAAAGTCGAGCAACCTTTTAATGTTGTCGACTTCCTCAGCCATGGGGGCTGTCTTTGGTTCCATGTAGCCAGATGTTATTGGCAGTCAGCGAAAGATGTTAGCATGAGCTAACAGTTTCCTCCCGTCACTGACCTTTCCACAAAGCCGCGCTGCTTTCGATCTTACATCAGCAAAATGCCTGCACTGTACAGTCCCATCAGAAAAAAGCAGCAAAAGAGCAGAAAAAGAGCATATGCCAATGTTTTATGCGATAATCCAGCACTGTAGTCCAGCAACAAACTTTTCTAACAGGAAACAGGAAATGACGCCACTGCTGACGTCATTTCCTGTTTGATGCTTAAATTAAAATGTTTGATTCTTAAATTAAAAACGTTGCCTCAGGTCACATGATTATGAAAAGTTTGCAACATTTCCATAGACTTTCATATGATCTGCAACCCAAGCAGAAGGTAGGCCTTACTCTCACAAATGAAATGAAGTATTGGAGCGCATTTAAGCACATATTAACACTGACAGGCACTTGGATACTTTGACTCGGAGCAAACCATACTTATTATAATTATGTTATGTATTAATTATGCATCATAGTGCCCTCTAGTGACTAGCCATTCTTGTCCTACTGTGTCTTTTGAAAATGGCTGCTTTGTGTTTTGACGTGCAAAATGAAATCAATGAAACAAATAACATGAGTTATTTATACATATTTAATGGATTAATTCATCAGGTTGGTGAGAGAATTTGAACTTTGTGTTGGGTGCAATACTAGACTCCACGCTATGCACAAACTTCCATGACACAGCTACAGCACTATATGGGAGATTACTTGTATGTACAGTATATTCCACTTCACACAGACTGTAGCACCACCAAAATGTCCCAAGAACCAAGAGCTTCAACAGGTCCAGCTACACAGAAACAATGGCTGATGTAGTTGGTTATGTAGGTTATGTAGAAATGTTATAACAATAAAACATTTTTAAAAATGCAATATTTTGAGGGATTTACCATTCCATTGATGTGACTGATCTACAGTTCTCGTGAGAGCCAGTAATCGCGAGTAGACAGAACCCAGCAGTTACATTCCATCAGTTACAAGAAACACCGTCATTTTGCTGTTGTACGTTAAATGGACTGCATTTATATAGCCCTTTTCCATCTGCATCAGACGTTCAAAGCGCTTTACAATTGTGCCTCACATTCACCCCCAATGTCAGGGTGCTCCATACAAGGCGCTCACTACACAACGGGTGCAATAGGGTATTAAAGACCTTGCCCAAGGGCCCTTAGTGATTTTCCAGTCAGGCGGGAATTTGAACCCATGATCTTCTGGTCTGGTATGTTGTCAAAATTTTGAAAATATCACTTAACTTTAGCACAAATCTTTAATTGAAACCCAGCTTGTGCTAGCAGTGAGTGAAACTTGCTCTTGTAAAGTTCTCTTCTCTGTGAATTCTGAATAATTTGCTGAATAAAGAGGATACAGAAAATAATACAGTTTTCTTGACCAAAATTACCTTTTGTTTTAAACCTTTGATATCTTCAATACAATGGTCAGCCACTCACTAAACCTTTTTCAGTTCAGTATCAGATATTTGTACTAATTGTACTACAGGATAGTTGTACTAAAATTTTAATTCAATTTTCAATTTATTTTCTTTTATATAGCGCCAAATCACAACAGAGTTGCCTCAAGGCACTTCACACAAGTAAGGTCTAACCTTACTAACCCCAGAGCAACAGTGGTAAGGAAAAACGCCCTCTGAGGAAGAAACCTCAAGCAGACCAGACTGAAAGGGGTTACCCTCTGCTTGGGCCATACTACAAACATAAATTACAGAACAATTCACAAAACGAATATACAGGAAATGCTGTTGGTGCACAGGACAGGAGGGTCTCCAGCACAAATACAACTCCCATCTCTGGATGGAGCGGCACCTTAAACAGAGAAAAAAAAAAACGAATCAGGCATCAGAAAGACAAGAAATACAGTATAATTTGCCAGCATTAAACAACAAGAAAAACAGGAAATACTAACGTGATCGCCGGCCACTAGCCCTAAGCTTCACTAAAGACCCAGAATTTAGGTAAAGTTGAGGCCACGGCACGCTCAGTTTACTAATGAATTGAATTAAAAGAGTAAAAAGCGTAAAACAAAACTATTCCAGTATGTTAGCCATACGAAAGGGAAAATAAGTGCGTCCTAAGTCTGGACTTGAAAGTCTCCACAGAATCTGACTGTTTTATTGATGCAGGGAGATCATTCCACAGAACAGGGGTGCGATAAGAGAAAGCTCTGTGACCCGCAGACTTCTTATTCACCTTAGGGACACAAAGTAGTCCTGCACCCTGAGAACACAAAGTCCGGATTGGTACATAAGGTTTAATTAGGTAAGGAGGTGCCAGTCCGTGAACAATTTTATAGACTAGTAGCAGAACCTTAAAATCTGATCTTACTGGGACAGGAAGCCAGTGAAGGGATGCCAAAATGGGTGTAATGTGGTCGAACTTTCTGCTTCATGTCAAAAGTCTGGCTGCAGCATTTTGAACCAATTGGAAAGCCCTAATGCTGGACTGCGGTAAACCAGAAAATAGAACATTGCAGTAGTCCAATCTAGAAGAGATGAACGCATGGATCAGGGTCTCAGCATCAGCCATAGACAGGATGCGACGAATCTTTGCTATATTTTGCAGGTGGAAGAAAGCAGTCCTCATAATACAGTGAGGAAAATAAGTATTTGAACAACCTGCGATTTTGCAAGCTCTCCCAATTAGAAATCATGGAGGGGTCTGAAATTTTCATCTTAGGCGCAAATCTTTGGAGGGAGCTCAAACTCTGTGTTTCTCAGTGACAACCCAGTAACCTGGCTGATCTAGTGAAGATCTGTATGGAGGAGTGGACCAAAATCCCTGGTGCAGTGTGTGCAAACCTGGTGAAAAACTACAGGAAACGTTTGACCTCTGTAATTGCAAACAAAGGCTGCTGTACCAAATATTAACATTGATTTTCACAGGTGTTGAAATACTTATTTGCACCACTAACATACAAAAAAATTATTTAAAAAAAATCATACATTGTGATTTCCGGATTTTTTTTTTTTTTTTTTTTTTTAGATTATGTCTCTCACAGTGGACATGCACCTAAGATGAAAATTTCAGACCCCTCCATGATTTCTAAGTGGGAGAACTTGCAAAATTGCAGGGTGTTCAAATACTTATTTTCCTCACTGTATTTCTAATGTGGAGGTCAAAGCACAATGTAGGATCAAAAATTACCCCAAGGTTCCTCACTTTGTCAGTGTGATGTATGACATACGAGCCTAGGCTAAGCGTTAACTGGTTAAATTGATGCCGATGTCTCACTGGACCAAGAACCATCATTTCAGTCTTATCAGAGTTTAAAAGTAGGAAGTTTCTAGACATCCAACTTCTCACTGACGCAAGGCAATCTTCTAAGAATTTTATGTGAACGAGATTACCAGCAGTTATCGGTATGTATAACTGAGTATCATCAGCATAGCAGTGAAAAGTAATCCCAAAATGCCGCAATATGTGCCCAAGGGTGCTATATAAAGGGAGAAAAGCAGGGGGCCTAAGACGGACCCCTGTGGAACCCCAAATTTCATGTCACTAAGGTTAGAGGTAGTGTTACTGTATAAAACACAGTGAGAACGACTGGTCAAGTATTACGTCAGCCATGCAGGGGCACTCCCAGTAATCCTAAAATGATTTTCCAGCCTATCAAGTAGAATATGATGATCTACGGTATCAAATGAGCACTGAGATCTAACAGCACCAGAACCGTAGTGGTGTCCGAATCCATTGTAAGCAGAAGATTATTTTTTGCCTCTTACTGATGTAAGAGGCATGATGTCAATATTCGTGACAGCAACACCACATGCGAGAACCAAATCCAGGATATTTCCACTAATGTGTGTCGAGTCCCGAATGCATTGCCGAAATCCTAATGCATCCACATTTTCCATAAATGATGTGCAGAGGGGATCAGAAGGCTTATTATATGAACGTTAAAGTCACCAATAATCAGAATTTTATCTGCACTAGTTGACAAGTTAGAGATGAATGCACCAAATTCATCTAAGAATTCAGAATATGGGCCAGGAGGCCTGTATACAGTGACAAAGTAACACAGCTGATTTTTATTCTTCTGACCATGGCAATGCGTAATATCCTGAGCAGAGTGGAGAATCAGATGCTCAAACGAGTTATATTTGTGGCCCCCAACAGCTAATAAGCTAAACCTACATTTTTAAATAAAAGCAACACCCCCACCTTGCTTCGCATCATGAGGGACTTGACTAAATGTATATGCTGGTGGGCAGGCATCATTTAAGCGGAGAACAGCTGTAGGTTTAAGCCGGGTTTCACATAACCCAAGCATATCTAAGTGATGATCAATAATTAGATCATCAATCAACAATGATTTTTAGGATGGTGATCTTATGTTAATGAGACCCAGACTAAGGACCTCAGTGGGGTTGACAGTTGAACTGTTTGGATTTAGGGGTGGTTCCAGAGCAGCATATATAAGTTGCCTAGAAGTAGGTTTAGGTTTGAGACATTCCACGCGCGTTGTAGGTAGCAGACACAAAATCTTTGCTACTGCTGGAACAACCACTGGGCCATCCTCAATTTCAACATTATCCCATGTAGTAATGGGTATTAAGTTTGCAAAGCATATCCCTCTATGATTTTTATGGACACATCTACGGAAGCAGGCCACAGTCTCAACTTGTTGAAATTCCCTCCCTGGCAGATAAACTGCACTGTCGCCATAGTGGATTTTCTGCACCAATTACCCCACTAAGCTAATGGATTCCACAACCACATTTGTCATAAGCCTTGCAGGGTCTCTAATCACCTGTTCCGTGGCCTGCTGTAAATTCCTAATGTTACCCTCCCTGTAGATTCATAATTCATAATTCATTTATTAGTGTGATAAAAGCATGCACATTGAACATATAAAAGCACACATCGAATATAAAACAAAAATTTAAATATAGTTTAACATTAAACATTAAAAATAAGATGAGCACCAAGGAGGAGGCTAGCAGCATACATGAAGTAATATGTTAATTTACAAAAATAAACTGCAAATTTATTATAAATCCCAAGATTTAAAGATTATGATAATATCTGTCATAATTCACCTTAAATTCTGTAACATCTTTTGATAGCACAATGTGCTATCAAAATATGTTACAGCTAGATAGCTAGAGCTCTATCTATGTTCGTAGACAAGATGGCGGTGCCTTCCCCAGTAGGGTGGAGGCCGTCCGGCATCAGCAAGCCAGGGCGGCCCCAGAACGCAGGCCAGTTATCAATAAAGCTAAAGCCTTGCTGTCTACAAAATTGTGCCAGCCACCTATTTAACGATGTCAGCCTGCTAAATGCCTCATCAGCACCCCGGGACGGGAGGTGACCAGAGACTATTAATCAATGCCCACACCTCTTTCTGACAAGGTCACAAGTCCTCATGTCCATTTTTGTGACCTCTGAGTGCTTCATCCTGACATCATTGCATTGTCATTTTATGACATCATAAAATGGCCAACAGAAGATCACAATTGTATCTGTTTACTTGTTTTAAGCTTCAGATTCATTTTTGATGATACACACCAAGTAATTGTTACTATTCCAGCTCATACGCAATCCTCTGACCAAAGTATGATGAATATCACTTTATAATGCTTGGATTAGTCCTTTTAAACAGATCTGCTATGTATCATTAACTTGTGTTCCAGTATGAGTCGCAAATTACTTCAATCCTCTCAGTCCTCTCACATTACAATAAAAAAGATCTTTCAAGTTTTCACTTCAATTTGTGCCAGTCGGCAGGTCAGTTAAATAGTTAGTGACTTTGATAGTCCACAGTATATTTAAAAAGGATTAATAGATTTTAATGAAGCGGACCTTGAACCCTGGAAAACCTGATTAAATTTGGTGTAGATCCAGATCTAGAGGTGCATCTTGGTTTTTATTTATAAACTTGAGCTTTGATCTTGTTTATAAATCCTTTGACCTTGATCTGGTCTTTGATCCTTAACGGTCAAGTGCTAGATCCTGCTTTTGATTTTTGAGCTTTGATCTTTGGTCTGGATATGTTTGATCCTGATCCTGTTTTTGATGTTTAATGCCTTTGATGTTGATGCACAAGTTGACCCTGCTATTGTTCTTTGATCTTGATTTGTTTGATCCTGAACTTGATCCATATCAAAAATGGATCCTTCCGTAATTTATTGATCTTGAGCATGTATCCTGGTCCTGCCTTTGATATCTGACTCTCATCTTGCTAGTTCTTATTACATAAGTCACCAGTCAGCTTTCATAATATAGGTTTAGCAAGAAGGCAATCTTTACCTTTTGCTCTTTGACCTAACAAATCAATAGTGTTGCTGACATATATACTGAGGTTGGTAACAACAAAATTTTATCATCCCACCACCCAAAGGCTTGTGTGCTGATGTAGCCCAAACATCATGAAAATTTCTCACAAATAACGCAATGCATTTTTTGCAACCATTTTGTTTTTTTTGTTTTGTTTTTTTTGCCAGCTTGCACTCGACCGAGACGGACGCACTTTTCTCTTCTCCTTTCCTCCTTATCTCTCCTGCTTCTGTGGTGTGTTGTCTGTGAGGCTGCAGCTTTGCTCTTCTGGAAAACGACAAAAATGGATCTGTTAAAGTGGTCTCTGAACGCAATTGACACTATTTTTCTACAAGACATTCGGGGGCGGAGGACCCGACCTGTCCTGCTGGGACGCATGTGATGGGTTACGTGATGGACTCGTGGAGGAGATGGCAGGTCATGTGCCTTTACATGCTTTCTGTGGAGGACGTCGAAGATGTGTACATATTCGGCTTGGTGGTGACCGGCTTTCTGATGTGTGGAGCGGGCACTCTGCTGGTTTACCGGAAAATCAAGAAAGTGGAAGCAGCTTTGATTGATCCTTCCAGGCTGCCCTACATGATTGATTCGATTGGGAAGGCAGTGGCTGCGCAGTCGGCGGGGTTAACCGCGCGTTGGAAAACATCTCGAGCAGGATTGCGGCCCTGGAAACCCGCTATGACCGTCTGTGAAGACCACATTCTACATTCAGATGCATTGAGAACCACTCTGTTCTCAGAACTGTGGAATCTTTCAGGCATCTGCTAATCTGGCTATTCATTTGGCTTCCCCAAATACAGCTGCACTTCAAGGTCGCTGTGATAAAACCTCCTCAGAAGATCAACACTTAAGCCTCGCTCCCTGGTCTTCCCCCCTCCCCTCAGCTTCTCCAGCTCTGTTAGAACTGTTCAGGACTGCTCAGACTGCGCAGGGCTGCTCCCTCCCCCTCCAGGATTGTCGGACAAGGCCGTTGACGGCGCCAAACAGGCTGCCTCCGGAGTGTTCTGATAAACTGGTCCTTTCAAATCTCGGTTGTCGTCCTGTGTCCTTGTTTTTGTCTCTGTGATTATTGTTTTTCTGTGCTGATGGGGATTTTTTTTCCTCATTGCTGCTATGTAATGCAGCAGCTATGAGGGTTTTTTTTTTTTTCTCCTTTTCCCTCGTGTTTTGCTTTCATATATATGTTTTATGTACCGGGCCGGCCCATGTGTTGTGTGTTGTGTGTGTGTTGTTTGTTATGGGTCGGTGTTGGTTTGCTCAGCCCTGCTGTTGACCAAGGCAGGGATGTACATCTGGAGCTGGTCCCCGGGTGCCTAATGGCGACTTCTGCTCCTACTGGCAATTAGGATTGGGTTAAATGCAGTAGACATATTTCATTGTGCAGGGAACATGTTCATGTTCTCTATTGTGCATATGACAATAAAATTTCTTTGAATCTTTGAAGTGAGGGACGGACGAACCTCCCCAGTGTTTGTGGACCAAAAATTTATAATTGATCAGCTGTTAATTACTGTAGCTCAAAGCCATAAGGCCAATACTTGGAGCCAGTAGCAGCTGCCTTTGTTTGTTTGACATTGCTATGTCCTTCTCACCGAGGACAACTATTCACTGCCACAAACAACCCTCCGTCCACATATCACAGAAATTAGTTACGATCAAACTGGATGAGGGCCATCACTCTGTGCACCACACAAACCCACACAGATGAACTAAAGTCAGATAGATGTAAGTGATCAATGTCTGTGCAGCCACACATTAAGTATTATTGATGTGGTTTCTCTCTTTCATGGACTACTACGACCGTTCTTATTCTACAGGTACCTTATAGATATTTGATCAGATACTACAGTACCTGCTAAACTGCAAATCATTCACTTGTGAACAAATTCAAAGTGGCAATTATAAAGCTATTTCTGGCAAAACAGCTTAATTTCATATTCATTCTGGTTTTTGTTGACAATTTCACAGCATATGATTTTTTTTAATTCACCAAAAATGCAAATTAGCTCGCATTTCAAGTCCTTCAAAATAACTGCCTTGTATGCCACTGTTTGGGAGATGCAGGTATGAATCACACGTTTCATTGTTTGCTTTTTGTGCTGTGAAATTGGGGTCATCAGACGTGGGACTATTTTGACAACAGTACATCAAGAATTTGATGCTTCCTGTGGATGAAATTACTTCTGTTCCAGACCCTTCAACCAATTTACTGCACCACTGCTGACTTAAAAATGTCATCGGTGACTTTGCACGAACAGCTGAATGTCACAATCATCCAGAAAATATTTGTTTTGCTTTGGAATCCATTGCTACCAAGAACATTTCATTGGATTCTGGCTGAAATCTAATAACATACATACAGAGACATCCAGGATGAAAACCTGCTCCAGAGTGTTCTTGACCTCAGACTGGGGCAGCGGATCATCTTTCAGCAGGACAATGACCCTAAGTACACAGCCAAGATATCAAAGAAGTGGCTTCAGGACAACTCTGTGAATGTCCTTGAGTGGCCCAGCTAGAGCCCAGACCTGAATCCGATTGAACATCTCTGGAGAGATCTGATAATGACTGTGCACCGACGCTCCACATCCTCCCAATGGAGCTTGAGAGGTGCTGCAAAGAGGAATGGGAAAAACTGCCCAAAGATAGGTGCACCAAGCTTGTGGCATCATATTGTAGAAGACTTGAGGCTGTAATTGCTGCCAAAGATGCATCAACAAAGTAATGAGCAAACAGTGTGAATACTTATGTACGTGATTTCTTAGTTTTTTATTTTTAATTTAAAAAAAAACTTGGTATGATTTAGTGTTCCTTGAGGAACCATCAGCTGTATTTAAGGGCCTAACTGAAGAATCAGAACTTTCTTGCATTTTGGTGCAGGGTAACATAAATAAATAAAATATAATATAATTGAAGTCAGCTTCCTCCTCTGATTTATATAGAAATAAGCTGTTTCAGAGCATTTTCTGCAATTTTGGCTTTGTGTTCAGACAAACAATCAGTTGACATCTCCATGCCTCTCTACTCTGATTGGCTGTTGCCGTGTGCTTCTCAGCATTCCTTGTGCAAGTCGTGGGAGGCCCCACGTGATCTATGGCATCGCTACCATAGACTGTCTGTGTCACTACCGAAAGTAGTTCAAGGCCTTTTGTTCTTTTTAATTTTCCCCTTCATGGGAATTATTTATTCTTTTTGTTTTTTCCAGACAACACAAATTTTGATCATATTGGCAATGTCATATTATGAATCCCTCATTAAATTGCTAATAAATAAAATTATAGTGGTCCCAATGACTTAAATGTAAAAACATAACGCAATGCTAAAATACCCTCAGACATATGAGCATAAAAATAAGTAACAGAATGTGACCTTTTAACCTCTTAAAATATGTCAAGGTTAGCCATCTTTGAACTTGTCCGAGGTCTGTGTCCCAAGAATGTTCCTTGTGAATTTGAAGACCCTGGAAGTAATAGGACTGGACTGATGCTGAGCACAGACAAGACAGATGGATGGACGCAAAGTCTTTGCAAAATCTGATGGCCATATTTTGGCCTTGGGTAAAAACACAAAGGCGGTACACTTTTAACAGTGTTTTTAAATAAACTAAAGATAATGGATTTATATATACACACACACACACACACATACATATATACACAGAACTTAAGAAATTGAATCAAAAGCCCCTGTCACACATAGCAAGAATTTGCCAGAAGCATGCCCAACACGGCAAATATTGCCATAATCCGACACAGTCAGGAGGAAAAGACACATGATCTGCAGTGTCGGAGTGCAACACCTGTCAGACCATATGTAGATGACACAGACTGCTGTCAGATGGTCATAAAAGGTGCTGCAAACTGCCTGATCTCCAAATGTCTGAATGGCAGACCGGAGCACTGTTTTCCTCAAGCGCACACACGTGGGGCTGCAATTATCACTCAGACGTGTGTGTGTGTGTGTGTGTGTGTGTGTGTGTGTGTGTGTGTGTGTGTGTGTGTGTGTGTGTGTGTGTGTGTGTGTGTGTGTGTGTGTGTGTGTGTGTGTGTGTGTGTGCATAGCACTGCATGGGCCACTAAGTCCAGTGGCACATATGTGCCATTGGGCCATGCAGTCCCCTGCTTCAGACCGAGCCTTTCCAGGGAACTTTCTTTTTTCTTTTTTGCACACTTCAGGAGCAACTCTGTACACTGCGATGGTTGGATTATCACATGGGATTAATATTTTTATTTTGGTGAAAGGATTTTAACCACAGGCTGCTGTTCCGGCTTCATGTCCACGTGCACGCTGTGAAACACTCCTGGACCGCTGTTGGAGGTGAGATTCATCATGTTTATTAATGGTGTAATGACCTGGCACAAGCTCCATGTTATATCTCCAACAGAGTTAGAAGGTGGTCATTTATTACAGAGTGAGATCCATTCAGCTCCAAGCCTGACGTGTGCAATGACACATTACTGTGTACCATGGAGAGGCGCAGCTGCCTGTGTTATGATGGAGACAGTAGTTCATATTATTTACGTCACCCATGGGAAGGAATGGACAAATATCTGTACTGTAAGGTCTGTTGTGGATGTAACAGCCTGTTCAGTTTGCGGCGGTGTGCGCTACTGTGTGCACGGAGCTTTCGGTTTGATAGCCGCTGTTCACTTTCACTTGTAAATGATAATAATTCAGAATTATTATCATGATGAAGCGTGCTACATACTGTACATATCAACAGCTCCTTTGCGCTCAGGTGGACATTATTATATGTGGCACGTGATGGTCATACCAGCAGGCTTTGCGGTGCCAGATCCATCTCGAGGTTCTCTCATATGCGCTCAAATCATTTCGGATCCTGTTTTGCCGCCATCGGAATATGTAAATTGCGGTCAGATGGTCGTCAGATCACAGGTGTCCCATCTCGATGGCGCCCGGAGAGTTTTGAACATGTGCATCACACTCGGGGCCGCCGGCCGATTATGTTGTCGAACTGTGTCAACTTCCGCAGATGGCTGTCAGAACATTTTGGAACTGAAATCCGACACTTTTCGGATGTGCACCGATTCATAATTCCAATGCCACTCTGCATGATTCCGGCTATGTGTGACAGGGGTATAAGTCTTATTGAATCCAAAACAAAATGGTCATAACGATAATTGAATACAAAGCTAAATGAATATAGACTTAATTGAATCTTTTAGAAAAACCCTAAACGAATCAAACACTAACAGAATACAAAACTAATTGAAAAATTAAATGATTCTTTTTAAACTGACTCACAAAAGATGTACCAAAAGCTAAAACTAACTTCATAACTAATTAATCTGAAACTAAATTAATGTGAAAGATCACGGAATATAAATCTCACAATTATGTTCTATTATTTATTTACTATTATGAATCGCCTTAATTCATACAAGATGGACTGAGTGGACATAATTGTTCCTGGAGATAATCAGTTAAGAACAAATCACTTATATCAGCACCATAAGGGCTGTGATGGACAGTGTGGCCTTTAAAGGGATAAAGGTTCATTCTTCCAGCTGTTCTTTAATTGAAGAAGCCTGTGCCTCAGCACCAGTTTATAACTGGCTGGGGACCATTTAAAGCAAAACCAGGCCTGCTCTCAGCCAACGGCTGGTGTCACACTGACAATTAATTGCATTATAACGGTTAACAGCTGCATAAAGCAAAAGCAGATTTTTTTAGATCACTGTTAATCTCACTATTTTTGATAGTGCTGTAATAGATGTAACGGATGCATTAAAACACTGTACTGCCATCAGCTGACAGCAGAGGTCCCCAATGAGTTAGAGTTACAGGAGTATGTCTGGTGGTGGTTTGTTACACAAAATTCTCAGAACATTTCAACACAACACTTGAAATGCATCAAACCACATTACAATTATCATAGGTAGGTAGGTAGGTAGATATATATATATATATATATATATATATATATATATATATATATATATATATATCTATATCAACATACCAAGAACTAAATGGGAAAATATGCTGGTTTTTAGCTCATTTGTTGTTTTGTTGGTTTTATATTCATGTTGGCTTTTTATTCCTCTGTCACTGCTGGATTTGCAGCAATCATTTTGGCTGGTAGAATATAAATAGATAATTATTCAAATTCACCACAACTGATCCGGTACAGATACACATTGTGATTTCCACAGCATGCCCCTTCCTGGTCCAACTACAGTTCTGCTTGGAGAAACAAACTCATTGCTCCCAGTTTTCCCACAGTCTTTCCCAGCAAAGCACTAATCACTAATCCTTCATTTCTGAGATCGGGGGATCAGGTGTACACAGGCTACTTTATGTGATAAATAGATTGCTCAATAATGTCATCAGTTGTACCCCACCTGTTGTTGTTCAACAGGAATGAAAAACGCGTTCTGATGTTAACTCTTTCTCTCTGGAAGGGTGGGTGAGACAGGGTGGGTGTAATATTTTTATCATCTATCGTTTTCCTCTCATGCTTGTGGATCACAAAGGCCAAATGACATCAGTGACCTGGGGCAGCAGTGGACCTTGCAGAGGATGAGTCACTGTTATCTGTGCAGAAAACAGCAGGCACACAGTAGCCAGCTCAATCTGTGCCTGCATCACACCCTCTGGAAGGGATTCAGTGTGGATGCTGACGACTGACTGAACACATCAGTCCTGCTTATGTCAAGGTCATGACCCCAGTCCTGGTAGTTTCTTCTCTCTGAATGGCCGTACCGGTTAGAGAATGACTGAGGGTATCGCTAGTTCGGTTCCAATCGCAGTGTCACGAAGGGACAGCTAATGTTAGGGCCCCTTCACACATAGTACAAATGTGGTGGAATTGCGCATGAAACAGGAATCGTATGCAATACGTGAAAAATTGTAGCTGCCTCCAACGCCTTGTACACCTGTTGCTACAACTATTCGCGCACACCAGCGGGTGACAGACAGTGTGCCCTGTAAGAGCCCACTGGATCACTCTCGCAGCAGGTGTTGGCCAATTTCCAGCTGACACACACGAACAACTAACACGATTCATTTGGCACTTAGAAAATGTGTGGCCATTCGCGCTGTCAGCATGAAAACAGTCAGCAGACGATCTCTTTCAAGCTGGCGGTGAAATTTGTTTAAGTAGCCCCAGAAGTATGGCTTTGCAAAACAGCAACACACATGTGAGGTGCCAGAGTGTCGGCTTCCCCGCACGCACATGTGCCATGTTTGTGAATGGCACTCCCCGGCATGCCACATGTTTACGGATGGGAGTTGGGAGCACACTTGCATGAGCTGCTGATATGGATGTACAGCTGGTGTGTTGGTGTGTGCGCTGGACTGACAGGGGGTGTATCCACCGACAGCTGCAGGTGTTGAGATCTCTGGTTCTGGAGGTCATAGCTGCTTAACAAGTACCATGTTTTGACGGACATGCGCTTGTGTGTGCTTGCTATCTTCAGGTGGAAATACATAAAACATAAATCACTTCTGCGAAGGGCTGGACAGGTGGATCATCAGTTCATGTGGACACGGAGCAGGCAATCTGAATGTCACGTCTGTCTGACAGGACATGCATATCTGGCCAGACACTCGCGCAGGCCCGGCCCGACATGCGTGTCCTGTGAGCAGGGCAGGACTATATGACAAGCCAACAATGCAACAAATATGCCACTTTCAGTCACGTATCAGCAGAAATACGCCATAACAAACGCTGTTTGGTCAGTTATCATGGCGCTCTTTTCTCTTTTTAAAAAAATACATTTATCTGCTTGTTGATTTTAGCTATTTCACGCTCCTGTTATAAGACAGTGATTGTAGTGCAGTGTTAAAGTTTCTGTCTGGTAATCAGAGCTTTTGTAAATTGCAGGTTCCAATCCCGTGAGTGACAACTCCTCTCACCCTGTGCACCGGACTGTAGTAGAGCTGAGCAGCTCCTTCAGTGACAGGCAGAGGCACCCTCAGTGCAGGAACAATACCGCAGGTCGTTCCTCCCTGCTGCTGTCAGACTGTGCAATAACACTGTGAAATAACCACATGCAATAATATGTCCACAAATCATGTGCCATAACAGCTCATTTACAAATCCCTGCACTAATGTCACCTTATCACATCTAAATTCCACTTCACATATTGTAAATAAGATGCACCTATTTTATTCAATTCCAATCATGTTTATATATATATATATATATATATATATATATATATATATATATATATATATATATATTCTATTTCTTCCTCATTTTCTTATTTTATTGTTACAAGTATTATTATTATTGCTTATCCTTGCACATACTGTTTGATGCACATTTTCCTCTACTCGCACCCATCTTGTGTGTTTTTTAAGAGCTGACGTAACGTGAATTTCTCCACTGTGAGATCAATAAAGACTTATTTAACCACGGTTCTGTATTGTGTCCCCATTTTATTTATTATTTCTATCAACCCAGTGATATTCACTAATTATGCAGCTGGTTTTTATTTTATTTTTCTCCACATCAGCGGTGCGATATGTTGCACCACATCCCAGCTGCTCGCACTGTGTTCCTGCTCGCACAACACCGTCGCATGCACGACACCATTGCGTGCACGACACCGTCACGTGCAGGACACCGTCGCAGTGGGTTCATTCATGCCTGCCCATCGGCTCGATGTTTTTGTGGTTCACTCATATGAGCTGTTCCGCCATGATTCACGCTGATTTGTACTTATTCGTACTATGTGTGAAGGGGCCCTTAAGACAAACAGGAAGAGCGGAAAAATACAATCCTGAAGTGGGTTCTGTTTGTATTCCCGTCCGTTCATTTATGCAATTGCTTCCAACCACACTGTAGTCAGGTCCACAAGTATGTGGACAGTGACACAATATTTGTAATTTTACTACTGAGTCCAAGACAATAGCCAGGTGTCCATTACAGATTTGTGCGAAAGTTAAGTGATATTTTCTGAATGTCAACAAAACACCATAATGAAACGACAGAATTTCCAATGAGTGATGGAATGCAACTGCTGGGTTTTTCCCTCTCGCAATAACTGTCTTTCCAGCTCAGCTCTTGTGACAACCTAATTCCAAAGAACATGGCAGTGGAAGGGTAAGTCGCATTAAATATTTCCATTTTGTTGTTTTTTAATTCAATATTGCCATCATGTTATCTCTTAAAAAGTCTCCTGTCGACATGTCATGTGACTTTCTGTCCTGTAATTGCAGGAAAAAGCTAGTGTCACACCCAAGTCATCACATTTTGACCTAAACGGCTTATTTTGTCTTAGGCAGTGGCTACCCATACATAGCTGTATTCTACTACTGCTACATCCAATTTTTATTTGTCATCTGCTGCGTGTGTCCCAGGTTCTGGGGTAGGCAGCACACCAGCTCTCCAGGCATCTCTGTCCAGCGGGTCAGTACTGGCCAGGTTGCAGTCTTTGATGTCAGTACTCACACAATCGCTCCATGTCTTCTGAGGTCTGCCACGCCCTCGGTGACCCAGAATATCCATATCCATGAGTTGATGCACGATGACGCTTCATATGCCCATACCATCTTAGCCACCAGGTACGTAGCGCTGCAGAAACCTCCTCCACCCCCAGCTTTGCATGGAGCGCATGAGGAGACATCAACCTGTGATTTTATGCCGCAGATCCATCATATCATGGAACTGTCATTGCGGTAGAGGCGCTGAAGGTCTGCAGCAGTTGGTGCCCAGGTTTCGCTACCATGCAGCGAAACCTACCTTCACATAGTGAAATTCTACTTGTATGTAGTGTCTTTCTCATTGGTCAGTATAGGTCATATGATCTTGAGGCTACATGATTGTGCATGTATTTTAGATTTGCTAGAACTTTATTAATCCCTTGGGAAGACTCCTTCAAGGAAATTGATGTTCCAGTAGCCTTATATAGCAGCAGCACACAGGGTAAGAAGCACACAGAGTATCAAAACTGAAACAAAAACAAAAAAATTGTTAATTTGCAAATATAAACAGGCATGCACATAACTGGTACTCATGGTGCTTGTGAATGCTAAAAATAAATCATGCACAGCAGAAAA
This sequence comes from Thalassophryne amazonica, assembly GCF_902500255.1. Lineage (NCBI taxonomy): Eukaryota > Metazoa > Chordata > Actinopteri > Batrachoidiformes > Batrachoididae > Thalassophryne > Thalassophryne amazonica. The sequence continues at coordinate 71,269,480 of NC_047107.1, forward strand.
CACAAGGGAAGCTCTTCATAAGAGGAAAGCAATGACAGATTGTAGGAAAAGTGTTTCCCTCTGCTGTGTATCAATGATATTTTGCACACACGAGCACAATGAGTACCAGTTATGTGCACCCCTGAATATAAATACACAAATATAAATACCAGACATACTGATCAATACTAGTTTACTGGCTGCTACTGTTCCTCTCCTTCCCATCCTCTGTCTTCCTGTTACTCCTCCTCCCCCTGAGTGAGGAGTTGTACAGTCTGATGGCCTAAGGGACAAAGGAGTTTTTCAGTCTGTTGGTCCTGTACTTGGGAAGCAGTCTGTGGCCAAAGAGGCTCCTTCCCAAGAGGCTCCATAATGTCCAGCAGTTTGTCCAGTGTTCTCTTCTCTGCCACTGTCACCAGAGACTCCAGCTTCATGTCAACCATGGAGGTAGCCCGTAGTTTGTCCAGCCTGGATGTGTCCTTTTTGGATGTGCTGGCCCCCAGCACACCACAGTGTAAAAGAGGACACTGGCTACTACGGACTGGTAGAACATCCACAGGAGTTTCCTGCAGATGTTAAACGACCAGAACTTCCTCAGAAAGTACAGCCTGCTCTGTCCCTTCCTGTACTCTACCCTTCCTATTCCTATTTGCTATTGATACGGGGATTGTTAAACTACATTAACCACAAACCCTAACCCTAGCCACAACCATAACAGTAACCCCTAACGCTAACCATAACAAGGCTGCACTAACGTACAAATAGAATTAGGAATTATTAATAAACCTACATATGAATATCCACTTCCTTTGACTTAACGTCAGTCTGTGTGCATCATTGAGTGATGCGCAGAGAAAATGCTAGCCTTAACCCCACCCTTAACCATAACCAATTCATAAATGAATGTACCCTGATGACACAGAGGTGAATAATAATAATTCTAATAATTAATAATAATTTTAATAATTAATTCTAATAATTCCATGTGCTATCAGAGAAAAATGACGTAGCTGTCAAAAAAACACATCTCCCCATTCGTCATGAAATGACACACAGAGGGCCCCAAACCTGTCACATTGTGATGGAAAAGAGTACTGACCAAGCATAAAAATGTGAAGCTTTTTTTTAATCACCTGTAAAACCATCTCATGCGAGCGTGAAAACTTATGAAATGAAACTTATGATATGAAAAATCAAAGTTCAATTCCGGGGATGTAAAATCCATTGCCGACCTCAAATGACCAGTCAAAGAAATAAAAAAAAATTGAAAAAGTCCAAGCATCATGAGTTGTACATTCCCTCTTTGGTTCAGTTACTGTAATCACATGATCGCCAACATTGATAGCAAAATCATTGTTCTTACTGCTTTCACATGTACAGTGAGGAAAATAAGTATTTGAACACCTGCCAATCAGCAAGAATTCTGGCTCTCACAGGCCTGTTAATTTTTCTTTAAGAAGCCCTCTTATTCTGCACTCTTTACCTGTATTAACTGCACCTGTTTGAACTTGTTACCTGTATAAAAGACACCTGTTCACACACTCAGTCAATCACACTCCAACTTGTTCACCATAGCCAAGACCAAAGACCTGTCTAAGGACACAGGGACAAAACTGTAGACCTGCACAAGGCTGGGATGGACTACAGGACAACAGGCAAACAGCTTGGTAGAAGACAACAACTGTTATGATTATTTATTAGAAAGTGGAAGAAACACAAGATGACTGTTGTGTGGGCCGCCCGAAGAGGAGGTACTGCTGGCTCACCACCACAGGGCGCCCTGCCTTTTGTCGGGTTTCAGGCACCAGAGGGCGCAGTCGCCTCACAGGAGCACCAGGAGCACCTGAGCTGGCTGACAGCTGTCAGTCATCATTCATCATCACATCACATCCATAAAAGCCTGGGAGAGATATCATAACTCTACCGAGTTATCTGCTTACCCTCAAGGTAAACGGACTCAGCCGTTTTGTGCCGTACGCACATTCATTGTTTTCTGAAAGTCTTTGCAGTTGTGACTTATACTTGCAGCTTGTAGACGAGTTTGTGGAAGTTGGAGGAGTTGGCGTCTCCACTCCTAACTTCTGACTCACTAAGTATAACAATTGACACTGCACGTCCTCCAGTTTTTCCTCTGCACTCTGGGGGTATTTGGATTTATTCCTCCAAGAGGATAACTGTGAGTTGCTGACTGTTTGCTGGGTATACACACACCCACCTTTAACCTGTCTCTTTTCCTGCCAGCAGTACCAGATCTGACAGCTGGAAGCGGTGGCCACCTGCGAACTCAGGACTTGGCCGCTCCGGTGTGTTGCAGGTCTCCATTGGCAGTGGAACCTCGTGGATCCCGGCTCTTCTCTGGTTAGGCGTCTCCTACCCTCGGGTCTGCCCACGCGTCACCGTGTTTTGTGATTGACAGACTAAAAGCATATCTGGTTGTTTTGTGCACATTTGCAGAATAAATTGTTATTTATTCGGGCTTCCTATTGGCTGTTCATTTACGCCCCCTGGCGTGGGTCCGTGTACTTCACTTTCCCAACAGGATAACTCGGCCATGTCATGGACTCTGAGGGGCGTTTTCCACCAGTTGAACCACCAATGGAAATGCAAGGTGCGCAGGCTCCACCAGGAGGTGAGTTGGGTGAGCTGCAGCACAGTCTCGCCAACCTTATGGCTCGGTTGGATCTGTTAACCGAGCAGGATATTCACCTCACCCGTAGGATGGAGGCTCTCACCGCTCAGGTGGAGGCGCGCGTCAGGCGCAGCTGCAGCCACTCCTGTCGCTTAATAATGATGATCCAGTGGTAGTTCAAGGATCTCCCCCCCCGTCGCCTGAAGCTTACATTAGCCCCCCCGGAACCGTACGGGTGTTGTGTCAAAACATGCGCGGACTTCTTGATGCAGTGCGCGCTCATTTTTTTCACAACGCCCCGTGATGTACGCGTCAGACCTCAGCCGGGTGGCTTATGTGATTAATTTGCTTCGGGGCAAGGCACGCGCCTGGGCTATGGCGCTCTGGGAGCAGAACTCACAGCTCCTGTTGACGTACACTGAGTTTATCAGGGAGTTTTGACAGGTGTTTGATCATCCTTACAGAGGCGAATTGGCTTCGAACGTGCTACTGTCAATCTGACAGGGGCGCAGGAGCGCAGCTCAGTATGCAGTCGACTTCTGCGTCGCGGCAGCGAGAGCCGGCTGGAATATGGTAGCGCTCCGCGCCGCCTTTATAAGGGGGCTGTCTCCGGACCTAAAGGAGCACTTGGTGGCGAAGGATCAGCCGCGGGATTTAGACGGGCTTATCGACCTAGTTATAAGATTAGACAACCGATTAGAAGAACACCGACGGGAGCGAGATGAGGGACGTGGCCAGGCATGCGCCGCCCCTCTCCCTTCCAGGTCCGAAGCAGCGCCGCCCTCCCCCCGCTCCAAACCCAGAGCACTCCACGTGACAACAGCTCCCCCTGCTGACGAAGCTATGGATACAAGCAGGGCTAAAGTAAAATCAGATAACAGACAAAGGAGGCTGGCCCGTGGAGAGTGTTTTTACTGCGGCTTGAGTGAGCACATGCAGAAAAATTGCCCCAAAAGGTTAAAACGTCAACGCTCGCCCTTAGAGACTGGGCTAAGGGTGAGCCATCATACTTATGAGGGAACACCACGAAAATCCGCACGAGTCCCAGTCACAATCCTCTGTGGGGATTTAACCCTTCATGCCCTAGCACTAATCGACACAGGGTCAGAAGGGAATCTGCTTGATAGTAGATGGGCTAAGGAAGTAGGGCTCCCTTCAGTGGCCCTTCCTTCACCTTTGAAGGTACGGGCACTAGATGGCACCCTTCTTCCAATAATAACACACCAGACACAGCCCTTAACACTGGTTGTCTCTGGAAACCACAGGGAGGAGATTGTGTTTTTTGTAACACCTTCTACCTCCACGATTATTTTGGGTTATCCATGGACGATTAAGCACAATCCCCGGATCGATTGGCCGACTGGGGTTGTGGCTCAATGGAGCGAAACCTGCCACCGGGAGTGTTTAAGATCCTCGGTCCCACCCGGTGAGACTGCTAAAGAGGAGGTCCGAGTTCCCCCCAGTCTTACGGCAGTGCCGGCTGAGTACCATGATCTTGCTGACGTTTTCAGCAAAGATCTGGCACTCAAGTTTCCCCCGCACCAACCGTATGATTGTGCCATTGATTTGGTTCCGGGTGCTGAGTATCCATCCAGTAGGCTGTACAATCTCTCACGTCCTGAGCGCGAATCAATGGAGACCTACATCCGGGACTCTTTAGCTGCCGGGTTAATCCGGAACTCTTCCTCCCCGTTGGGTGCAGGTTTCTTTTTTGTGGGCAAGAAGGACGCATGCATTGATTATAGAGGGCTGAACGATATCACGGTTCACAATCGATACCTGTTACCTCTATTGGATTCAGTGTTCACGCCCCTGCATGGAGCCAAAATTTTCACCAAATTGGATCTTAGGAATGCTTATCACCTGGTTCGAATCTGGAAGGGAGATGAATGGAAGACGGCATTTAACACCCCGTTAGGTCACTTTGAGTACCTGGTCATGCCGTTCAGCCTCACTAACGCCCCCGCGACATTCCAAGCGTTGGTAAATGACGTCTTGCGGGACTTCCTGCATCGGTTCATCTTCGTGTATCTGGACAATATCCTCCTCTTTTCCCCGGACCCTGAGACCCATGTTAAGCATGTACGTCAGGTCCTGCAGCGGTTGTTGGAGAACCGGCTGTTTGTGAAGGGCGAGAAGTGCGAGTTCCACCGTACTTCTTTGTCCTTCCTGGGGTTCATCATCTCCTCCAACTCCGTCGCACCCGATCCGGCCAAGGGTAGCAGCGGTGAGAGATTGGCCCCAACCGGTAAGCCGTAGGAAGCTGCAACAGTTCCTCGGCTTCACAAATTTCTACAGGAGGTTCATTAAGGGCTATAGTCAGGTTGTTGGTCCCCTTACAGATCTGACCTCCACAAAAGTCCCCTTCACCTGGTCGGATCGGTGCGAAGCAGCGTTTAGGGAGTTGAAACGCCGGTTTTCGACTGCACCAGTTCTGGTGCAGCTCGATCCTAACCGTCAGTTTATTGTTGAAGTGGATGCCTCTGACTCAGGGATAGGAGCCGTGCTGTCCCAGAGCAGGGAGTCCGATAAGGTTCTCCACCCTTGTGCCTATTTCTCCCGCAGGTTAACCCCAGCAGAACGGAACTATGACGTTGGCAATCGGGAGCTCCTGGCGGTGAAAGATGCCCTGGAGGAGTGGAGACACCTGTTGGAGGGAGCTGTGGTTCCATTTACGGTTTTCACTGACCATTGGAACCTGGAGTACATCCGGACCACTAAGCGTCTGAACCCCAGGCAAGCCCGTTGGTTACTGTTTTTTGGACGTTTTAACTTCCAGATCACCTACCGCCCCGGGACCAAGAACCAGAGGTCTGATGCACTGTCCCGGGTGCACGAAGAGGAAGTTAAGACAGAGCTGTCGGATCCATCAGACACCATCTTGCCGGAGTCCGCTATCGTCACCACCCTCACGTGGGATGTGGAGAACGTCGTCAGGGAGGCCCTGACCCGTCACCCGGACCCCGGTGGAGGACCAGCTAAGCAGTTGTACGTCCCACCAGACACAAGGGCTGTGGTTCTGGACTTCTGTCATGGTTCCAAGCTCTCCTGCCATCCAGGGGTGCGAAGAACCGTGGCAGTGGTCCGACAGCGGTTCTGGTGGGCGTCAATGGAGACTGATGTCCAAGAGTACGTCCGGGCCTGTACCACCTGCGCCAGGGGACACCCGATGGCCTGGAGTCAACATCTGGCCTGGATTGAGTACGCTCACAACAGTCAGATCTCATCGGCAAACCGGCCTCTCCCCATTCGAGGTATGTTTGGGGTACCAGCCCTCATTGTTCCCGGCCGTAGAGGGAGAGGTCGAGGTCCCCTCGGTCCAGGCCCATCTCAGAAGATGCTGTCAGGTGTGGCGGACAGCCCACTCTGCCCTTCTGAGAGCCCAGACGAGGGCGAAGGACCATGCAGACCGCCGACGCACCCCGGCCCCTGCTTACCAGCCTGGGAAGGAGTTCTGGCTTTCCACAAAAAACATTCCACTGAACACGGACTCACCAAAACTGACAGATCGTTACATCGGACCGTTTCCCATCCTGAAGGTCATCAGTCCAGCCACAGTGAAGCTTAAACTCCCAGCTTCACTGCGGATCCACCCCGTGTTTCATGTGTCAAAAATCAAGCCGTACCACACCTCGGACCTCTGCACCCCCGGACCAGCGCCGCCTCCTGCCTGCATCATTGACGGCGAGCCAGCGTGGACAGTACGCAGGCTCCTTTATGTTCGCCGGAGGGGTCGGGGTTACCAATATCTGGTGGATTGGGAGGGGTACGGACCCGAAGAGCGCTCCTGGGTGAAAAGGAGTTTCATCCTGGATCCGGCCCTCCTGGCCGATTTCTACCAGCGACACCCCGACAAGCCTGGTCGGGCGCCAGGAGGCGCCCGTTGAGGGGGGAGTCCTGTTGTGTGGGCCGCCCGAAGAGGAGGTACTGCAGGCTCACCACCAGAGGGCGCCCTGCCTGTTGTCATGTTTCAGGCACCAGAGGGCACAGTCGCCTCGCAGGAGCACCAGGAGCACCTGAGCTGACAGCTGTCAGTTATCATTCATCATCACATCACATCCATAAAAGCCTGGGAGAGACATCATAACTCTGCCGAGTTATCTGCTTACCCTCAAGGTAAACGGACTCAGCCGTTTTGTGCCGTAAGCACATTCATTGTTTTCTGAAAGTCTTTGCAGTTGTGACTTATACTTGCAGCTTGTAGCCGAGTTTGTGGAAGTTGGAGGAGTTGGCGTCTCCACTCCTAACTTCTGACTTACTAAGTATAACAGTTGACACTGCACGTCCTCCAGTTTTTCCTCTGCACTCTGGGAGTATTTGCATTTATTCCTCCAAGAGGATAACTGTGAGTTGCTGACTGTTTGCTGGGTGTACACACACCCACCTTTAACCTGTCCCTTTTCCTGCCAGCAGTACCGGATCTGACAGCTGGAAGCGGTGGCCACCTGGGAACTCAGGACTTGGCGGCTCCGGTGTGTTGCAGGTCTCCATTGGCAGTGGAACCTCGTGGGTCCCGGCTCTTCTCTCCTACCCTCGGGTCTGCCCACGCGTCACCGTGTTTTGTGATTGACAGACTAAAAGCATATGTGGTTGTTTTGTGCACATTTGCATAATAAATTGTTATTTATTCGGGCTTCCTATTGGCCGTTCATTTACGCCCCCTGGAGTGGGTCCGTGTATTCACTTTCCCAACAATGACTGTCAATCTCCCTCGGCCTGGGATTCCTTGCAAGATCTCACTTTGTGGGGTAAGGATGGTTCTGAGAAAGCTCAGAACTACACAGGAGGACGTGGTCAATGACCTGAAGAGAGCTGGGACCACAGTCACAAAGATTACATTAGTACCACATGATGCTGTCATGGTTTAAAATCCTGCAGGGCAGCAAGGTCCCCCTGCTCAAGCCAGCACATGTCCAGGCCCGTTTGAAGTTCACCAGTGACCATCTGGATGATCCAGTGGAGGCATGGGAGACTGTCATATGGTCAGATGAGACCAGACTAGAGCTTTTTGAAATCAGCTCCACTTACCATGTTTAGAGGATGAGAACAACCCCAAGAAAACCATCTCAACCGTGAAGCATGGGGGTGGAAACATCATACTCTGGGGGTGCTCTTCTGCAAAGGGGACAGGACGACTGCACCGTATTGAAGGGAGGATGGATGGGGTCATGTATTGTGAGATTTTGGCAAACAACCTCCTTCCCTCAGTAAGAGCATTAAAGATGGGTCATGGCTGGGTCTTCCAGCATGACAATAACCCCAAACACACAACCAGGGCAACTAAGAAGGGGCTCCGTAAGAAGCATTTCAAGGTGGAGTGGAGTGGAGTGGCCTGGCCAGTCTTCAGACCTGAACTCAATAGAAAATCTTTGGAGGGAGCTGAAACTCCAAACCTGAAAGATCTAGAGAAGATCTGTATGGAGGAGTGGACCAAAATCCCTGCTGCAGTGTGTGAAAACCTGGTGAAAAACTACAGGAAATGTTTGACCTCTGTAATTGCAAACAAAGGCTACTGTACCAAATATTAACATTGATTTTCACAGGTGTTCAAATACTTATTTGCAGCAGTAACATACAAATAAATTATACATTGTGATTTCTGGATTTTTTTTTTTTTTTTTAAGATTATGTCTCTCACAGTGGACATGCACCTATGATGAAAATTTCAGACCCCTCCATGATTTCTAAGAGGGAGAACGTGCAAAACCGCAGGGTGTTCAAATACTTATTTTCCTCACTGTATGGTCTTAATGAGCAATTTTCTGCTGCCTAGCAACCTACAAGTCACTGTTATACTCTCCATAACAGCAATGTTTCTTGTATACCAGGGCATGTGACATAAATCATCAAAAACTGCTTCCAAATGCAACAATCTCATTCACTCCTTTCTGTGTTTACAGCCACCATGGCTGACGTCCTGTCATGCAACCTGCAATCAAGAAGTGTGCAAAGTGGGAATACTAAAAAAAAAAAAAAAAAAAAAAAAAAACAGCTCTCGTTCACAGTCCCATCAGAAAGACTGCTGGTGTGGAAGCAACAAAAGTGAAGTGGGGTAGCAATGTGAAACAGAGCAGCTCAGTGTACACTGTAAAATATAAGCTGACTTTACTAAAAAAAACATATGCGAACTTGCTGCCTTAAAAAAAGTAATTTATGTTGGCTTAAATGAATCAGATGTGATTAACGTAATTATTGTGAATGTGCAGTACTCAAATTAATGTAAATAATTGGATAATAGTAACTTGTTCATTTTGATTTAGCAGTACTCAAACTTAAAAACCTAGATTATAGTAACTTGTTTATTTTGAGTTTGCAGTACTGAAATAAATTAGATTACAGTAATGCATTTACTGTGCGCATCCACTACTCAAGTGACAGCTTAATTCTCTTTAGTTTTGCTCATTCAGGTTTCAGGTCAACTTAATTTTCCTGAAGCTACAGCTAACCACTAACGTTTAGTATTGACTCTGGTAGACTGTCAGCTACTGACAAGCCAGTTTTGCATTTAAGCACCACCAACACTTCTGAGTAAAAACAAAGGTGATCACAAACCAAACACAAACAACAAGTCAGAGCTTCTGTCTTTGAGCACCCTGCCCACTGCTGTAAGGAAGAGACATTTACTTTCAACATGGAACAGTACTGCTGTGTCACAGAAGACATTAAAAGCAAAGCAGTTTTGACTTATGGTTTTTATTTATAAATCAAACTGATTCTGCACAGTTTATCAACAATGAGTGAAAAACAGCACTGGTAGTCCTAACATGGGCTCACCATGGACGTGTGTGGGCAGGAATGTGCGAAGTAAATGAGGCAGATCTGTGCATGTCTGAAAGAACACTCCAAAGGACACTGGGTACAACATATTTATTCTTCTAAATGGGATACATCAAATAAAGGATGTCTTCCAATCTCAAAATACTACTTACTTATTTAAAATGAGTGTTCACAACAGGTTGATGAAAACTGAGTTTGGTTAATTTATCATACTTAATTAATTTGTATGTTAACATTTACAGTGTACACATTTTTTACTTTTTCCTACTTTTGTGACTGATCCAACTCTTTTCCAAACCACAGATCAGTGGTTCTACTATTTAACCATTATCTGTCATTACACAGATTTATGAAGTCATCAGTTTGATGAATGCAGTGTTGTGTTTTTGGGAGGGTTTTTTTTTTGTTGTTTTGTTTTTTTTTTTGCACTTTTCAATGAATCCCATATTTCCAGTAATTCAGAGAGCTCTTACAAAATTTTATTCTCTCTCCCTCTCTCTCTCTCTTCCTCTCTCTCTCTCACACACACACACACACACACACACACACACACACACACACACACACACACACACACACACACACACACACACACACACAAGAACAACCAAATGCAGATTACAGCATTTTTACACAGCATGGTGGGACATTATTTTTCCCTGACCTCACTGCTGCACCTTTTTCTCTCCCACAGTACTTCAGTACACAATGTTTTCCAAGCCAGTGCACACACAGTACTACAGAGTGAGAGTTGTACAAGTTGTTATTCTCACACGTTTGCCGTTGTTTTTTTTTTTGTTGTTGTTTTTTGTTTTTTGTTTTTTTGGTACTATAAGAAAAAATAAAAATGATCCATTAATGATATAATTAACATAGATTTTATTACTTTTGTGTAATTATACCGGAATCTTTTCAGTGACCAACAGATAAAGTCAAATGTTATCTTGTCATCACAGCATTATCACAGTTTTCTGCATTATTTATACAATCAGATATTGCACATTGCAGAGTAGTTGGTTCTGAGGGATAACAGTTGGTCTACTTATCTGTAGACTCGGGGTTGACTCCAAGTGGATGCTTCAGCATACACATCTGTGTTCTTGGAAAAGACACCACCTGCGTTGTCCCAGTCCACCCAGCTATAAAAGGGTACCAGTCTTGGCTAGCAAAATAATGGAGTGGGGTCCCTTCAAGGGGGAGTCGCGGACTCTGATCCACTTCAAGTCAAGTCTCAAGTCAGTCTGCAAACAAATCGTGGTCATTATGACTTGAGACTTGACTTGGGTCTTGCTGATTCATGACTTGAGTGACTTGATGGTGACTTCATCCCACCTCTGCACATACGTACTCAAAAAGATTCTGGTTCATGAAGACAAAAATATTATATGATTAAATGTATTATATCTTAATAAGAGGTAATTGAGACGTCCGGATAGGTCACTTTTAAAAAACAGAGAATTTTTCATGAACCCCCAATTCAACTTTTGGATTTTCAGAGCATGTAGTGATAGAAATGTTGCAGCTATGCAACCATATATAGTCCAGAGTTCACAGTGACAGATGGCCGAAAGGACAACCAGGAGGCGAAAACCAGAGTCCCAGCAAACTAGACCACACTAATAAATCTTTTATATTTTGTTAAAATAAACCCAAAATTGCAGACAATTTCTACACAAGAGTGAAGTGGAAAAAGTGGTTTTTATTTTGCCACATAAGAGAGTCCAAAAACCAAGAAGAAACTGCAAACATCAAGTGCAGAGGTGGTGCTTTTTCAGGAGGTTGTAGAGTCAGGGGAAGATAAGCAATCATGGAGCAAGAAGACAAACAACGTGCCAGACGGCAGGAGCTCAACAGAATAATCCAGCAAGGAAATGAACACTGCGAGAAACCTAAATAGTGCAACCGACTAATCAGTGCTGGGGTGCATATAATCAAACAACAGCTGCACAGACAATAAACGAGACAAGGCACAGTGACAGGACCACACACATAAACAAAGAGAGCGACAAAATGAAAATCAAAGTTAAATTCAGCTACAACAAAATTAGAGCAGTATAAAAACTAGAGCACTGTGCTCATAGAGCGCAAACCTCCAACACTAGTTTCCAATTCCACAAAAATTATACCTTGGAAAAAATTTTCAAGGTCAAAGTCAATGTTAGAAGTGACTTTTCATCACCTAAATTATATGTGATCAAATGTCAGTAGTATGTATTTAGTTCAAACACTTGAATCAAAGTTTATTTTTTTGTCCCGTTGTCAGCGTTTTTTTTTTCCAACTTTTTCAGTTTCCGAATTCTTTTTCAGATAATTTTCACAGAACATTGGTTATCCTTGCTATGTACAATTTGTCATTACTTTTTGGCACTTGATTTCCAACTGATAACTGGAAGAATAGACAAACAGTTATACAGTGCATCCAGAAATATTTACAGTGCTTCACTTTTTCCACAGTTTATGTTACAGCTTTATTCCAAAATGGAGTGAATTAATTTTTTTCCTTCAAAATTCTACTCACAACGCCTCATAAAGACAACATGAAAAGTTTTTTTTCCCCCAAAAGTTTTGCAAATTTATTAAAAATTAAAAGCCAAGAAATCACATGTGCATAAGTATTCACAGCCTTGTTGATGCACCTTTAGCAGCAATTACAGTCTCACGTCTTCTTGAATATGATGCGACGAGCTTGCCGCACCTATCTTTAGGCAGTTTTACCCCTTCCTATTTGTAGCACCTCTCAAGCTCCATCAGGTTGGATGGGAGCGTCAGTGCACAGCAATTTTCAGACCTCTCCAAAGACATTCAATCGGATTCAGGTCTGGGCTCTGTCTGGGCCACTCAAGGACGTTCACAGAGTTGTCCTGAAGCCACTCCTTTGATATCTTGGCTGTGTTCTTAGGGTCATTGTCCTACTGAAGGATGAACCGTTGTCCCAGTCTGAGGTCAAGAGCGCTCTGGAACAGGTTTTCATCCAGGACGTCTCTGTACATTGATCCGTTCATCTTTCCCTCAATCCTGACTAGTCTCCCAGTTCCTGTTGCTGAAAAACATCCCCACAGCATGATACTGCCACCACCATGCTTCACTGTAGGGATGGTGCCTGGTTTCCTCCCAACATGATACCTGGCGTTCAATCTTTGTCTCATCAGACCAGAGAATTTTGTTTCTCATGGTCTGAGAGTCCTTCAGGCGCCTTTGGCAAACTCCAGGAAGGCTGCCATGTGCCTTTTACTAAGTAGTCCCTCCACAGAAGAATGCTGGAGCTCTGACAGAGTGACCATCGGGTTCTTGGTCACCTCCCTGATTAAGGTCCTTCTCCCCGATTGCTCAGTTCAGACGGGCAGCCAGCTCTAGGAAGAGTTCTGGTGGACCCGAACTTGTTCCATTTACAGATGATGGAGGCCACTGTGCTCAATGGGACCATCAAAGCAGCAGAAATGTTTCTGTACCCTTCCCCAGATTTGTGCCTCAAGACAATCCTGTCTCAGAGGTCTACAGACAATTCCTTTGACTTCATGCTTGTTTTGTGCTCTGACATGCACTGTGTCAACTGTGGGACCTTATATGCAGACAGGTGTGTGCTAGGCAGTGATGCCGGTAACGCGTTGTAATCTAACGCGTTAATCTTTCCAAATCAGTAATCAGATTAAAGTTACTTCTACAAGTCACTGTGCGTTACTATTATTTTTACATTGTGGGTCAATCAGCAGCATTAATCTTGGTCCGTGGGCAGGGGGTCGGGGTTCGACTGAACTGCCCACTTTAAGTGAGCTGTGAGCTTTTTTTTTAAAGGTCCAGTTTTGAAGCCTTTTTTTTTTTACTACAACTACTAATACTACTTATAATAATAATAATTTTGAAAAGTAAAATGTTTAGGGAGAATTTAAATGTTAGAAAAATGTTAGAAATAATTTAATAGTTACATTTATAAACAATGTAGGTTAGAAATTGCAAGTTTTACTGTTACAGTGCTGTCAGCAGTTAAATATGAGGTCAAGAAAGACGTCTTTATTTTACTTTTTACAAAACAAGTATTTATTTTCATTGAAGTCAAGAAAGGGTGACTAAAAAGTGAGTTTTGGCAAAACAGGTATCACTGTCATGTTGAGTTGGCAGAGGGTTGCTGTCGGCAGCTGGTGGAAAGTAACTAAAAAAGTAACTAGTAATTTAACTTAGTTACTTTTACAATTGAGTAATCAGTAAAGTAACTAAGTTACTTTTTCAAGGAGTAATCAGTAATCAGTAATTGGATTACTTTTTCAAAGTAACTGTGGCAACACTGGTGCTAGGCATTTATCGGTATCTAGATGCAACCGTTCGTGATGCGAGTTTAGCGATTCATTCAGTGTGCATCGATGGAATCGTGATAGCATTGCTCGTTGCGTGCTTGCATCTATTTTTTCTGAGGAGCATTGAATGCACCATCCCTGTTTCGTCTTTTGCTTTGAACACGGGCAGAAGCCAGAAAGTACATTTCTATCACAACAAAATGGAGGTCCGTGAGAGGTTGGAGATTTTTGATGCACCTAAAACATTTAAATCAGGCGTTTGGAGATACTTTGGCTGTTTTAAGAAAGATGGGAAACTTCACAAGAGCCAGGTCGTTTGCAAAGAATGCTGTGCTGCTCCATATGGCCGCTGCTGCTCCACTCAGATATTCCTCAGATTGTAAACTTCCAGCAAAACTCTGGTGAGAAAAGTAAGTATATGAAATTACTTTTGCCAAGGCAGGAATCCGCTAATGAGTGAATCACTTTAAGTCACTCATTGAGAGTGATGATGTCTTACTGTACTGTTTAACTTCTGACTGTGATGAAACAGGTTCCACATGTGAGGGAACCGATTCCTGTTCCTTATTGTTGAAGCTGGTAAATTTGCTGCTTATAAGGAGTAAAACAAATCCTCTGCCTCGAGCAGAATCAGAAGAAGAAGAAGAATACCATAGTACCATACTGAATTACAGCTTCGTATTTTCTATTTAAATTTTTGGTATAATTTCTTTGCATCATGTTGAATCGTATCACACCAAATCGCATCGTATCGCATTGTGAGGAATTGAATTGCCATCAAATACATATCAAATCACATCAAATAGGGTCGAATCGTACCGCATCGTATCATCAGTATTGTCATGTATCCCTATATGTATCGTATTGTTGGTAGTGTATCGAGATGCATTATGGGGTATTGTGTGTAGAATTTTGAGGGGAAAATGAATTTCATCTATTCTGGAATAAGGCTGTAACTAAAAAAATGTGGAAAAAGTGAAGCACTGTGAATACTTTTCGGATGCAGTGTAACATTGGAACCTCCATCTAATTTTGGTGCTGTAGGTAAATTCATGACAGAAAAATAATAGTGACTGAGGTGCTTTTGATTGAGATATAATGCAAAATGTACCCTGGCACAATTACACTGGTACCATTATATGGCTACGATGTGATTTCTGCTCTGATATTTTCCCGTCTCAGACCGTTACCATGACAATCAGTCCGGATCGCGTATCAGATTTATTACAAACCAGAAAGTTAAAAACACGATTAGAAAAACCAAGTCGGATATGAACATACTCCATAAATATCTAAACAGCATCAGACAAAACACACAGATTGAACACTTACCAGCTAACGACAGGACCATCTGTTAAGAGGTGAAGAAAACAAACAGGTCTGACTATGAGCCCAAACTCATCAGTAGCTTTCATATTTGGGCGATACCGTGACTTTGCGTGTTTATATATATAATAGTCATATAATAAACAAATTATTAACCCCAATAGCTCAGTCTGTACAGGAATATCAGACCTCTGTGTTTTTCGCTACGTACACTCTGACTGGCTGATTATCGGTCGGATATTTTCCCACATCTGGACCGGTTACCATGACAGTCGGTCTGCAATGCATGTTTTCTTTACTAAGCAGGAGGCAAAAAACACAATTAGAAAATCCAAGTCGAACAGAAACATACTCCATAAATATCTAAACAGCATCTGAGAAGACCCACAGATTGAAAGCTTATCAGCTAACAACCAGATCATCTGTTAGCAAGTTGTTCATGGAGGTGAAGCGAACAGGCCGGACTACGAGACATCAGCAGCTTTCATATTTGGGCGATACTGTGAGTTTGCGTGTTTATATGTATATAACAGCCATATAATAAATTAATTATTAACTTCACTTATTCTGTCTGTACTGACAACACGTGGATCTGATATTTCCTCGTACAGACCTTGCAGTCGCAATCCTTTATTATTTCACTTTGGCCATTCTCAAAATTAACACGGTGCTCAGATTTTAGAAAAGATAAAAGATAACACTTTGGCTGCTTCCTTGTTTTCACTCGGGGCCGCCACAGCAGATCCAAGGTGAATCTGCATGTTGATTTCGTACAAGTTTGGCACTGGATGCCCTTCCTGAGTCCTGACGTAACTCCAACTTACATGGAGAAATGTGGCAGTGGTGGGGTTTGAACTGGGAATGTACACCACTGCTGCCAGATTTTGGAACAGATGCTTTCAATAAATACTGTGGGCACCACTGTAAATGTTTAATAAAATAAAGTATAATAATATGTATTATATGTGTAATAAAATAATGTATCCATTAAATTCCATTTGTGATATGGCACTAAGGGAAATCCCACCTCTGCAATAAAGATAATCATTCTATGAGATTTATGATAGGTTTGCCTGACGTTTCAGAACCAAATGGTCACATTAAATGAGAGCTTGAGAATACACTGAATTATTTTCCACCCACTGCAACGAGAGTAAAAAGAATGTATGGGTGGGAAAGCAAGGGACTTTACCACAGAGAGCATGTATCTATTTTAAAGGAGCAAACAGAAATGAGAAATAAGGACAAACAGAAAAACCATCAGATACGGAACATGCACAGACCTTGCAGTGGCATCATTTTGGTTCAATACATGGGAGCAACATTGTTTATGCATTCACATTACCAGCTGAAGTAACCTGAATGAAGGTTTTTGTTAGTTTGTTTTTGTTGATTGCTTGTTTGCTGAGTAGTGCGACTATGAAAAACATGGTATAGTTTACATAAGATCAGCATTTGCAAGCACAAGCATCTGTAATGTCACAAAATAATCAGGGAGTATATGGTGCTGTGCTTCATCTCATCCATGACACCAAAGAACTGCCAACAACAGATTTATCCCCACCTCTCAAAACCATCTACCAGCTGCAGCCAGGCAAAACATGGCATGACAGTTGCTTCCCCCAGAGTGTGGGGTAAGCAACTGGGGTGAATCAGCACTGCTCCTGCTTCTGGATCATGTATAAAAAAAAAAATGCACCACATGGCCAAAATGTTAAAACTGACACTCCCTCACAATGTAGGTGATACTCCTGAGTCTCCCTAAGTAACAGCTCATTTGTTCCAAAGTCATTCCAGTGGTACCCAAGGATTCTGCAAGACCTGGTAGTAAAGACAGCCAGCCTCACAACTATACAGCTTACCAACAAGCAAAGCAACTGTCTCAGGAACCCCAGCCAGTATTGGTGGCAATGTCCAAAGTTTGCAACCAAGTCTTAAACATCAGTGGCGTCAAATGAAGCCTTACTAGAAGTACAAAAAGTTATGGTTCCTTGACTGCCTGTTTGATAGCTGGTAGCTCTTGTGGAGGCTATGTCTGCTTTGTTTGGAGTATGTCATTAAAACACCTGGAATAATATGGCTTGTTGCGTGGTGAGACATAATAACGGATCATCAAAGACGTCTCTGCTATAATATTCACACTGAGTGAAATTCACTTTGGGTTTAATGTTGTATGGTAACAGTGTTTGCACTTTTAGCAGCAGTTGGTAACTTTATCTGTTAGGTCCATTTAATGCATGATTAATGAGGAACTAAGCGGCCCACAACTTTTAACATCCACACCAAAGCAAATTCTTAGATTAGTCGAGATTAGCCTGTTATCTTAGGTGGTCGGATTCAGGTGGGTCTTTCACAACGAATGTGCCAGTCGATCATTTTGACGCTTTCGCTTGCATTGGAGGTGGCAATAACACGACTGGCTCGCAGAGGGGGCAGAGATTTCTACGTCACTGTCCGACTTTTCAAGGGCCGGTGAACAACCCTGAGAATCCCCATCATGGATTCATGACAGAAAAAAGTCATAACCACAATATTAAGAGAAAAAAGCAGAACAACGACTATACACGGTATTAAGAACAGGGATATGTAAACTCTTTAACAGGGGTAGTTTCAGTTGTCATTATGATTTACAAAGAGTAAACACAGTTGTTTAACAATAAATGGCTTCAGTCAACCACTAACCCTGAGTGAAAAAAACGTTTTTGTGTTATCACTCATTCTCTGAATTATGGACAAAAATAAAAAAATAAAAAAAATCTGCAAGGGTATGTAAAATTTTGAGGACAACTATATTGTCTCTCTTTTAACCCGCTCCTTTTCTGACAGCCACAGCATCAGTGTTGGAATGAACCACCTTTGTTTTGTGTGAAGGTAAAAGCACACGCAATAAAAGGAGTTTGGTTATAAGGAAAACTCAGCTCTAGGCTGCTGAAACAAACACACTTCATGTTGTTTGTCAGAGCATTACACTATGAACAAGTATACACACAGAAAATGTCAATATTTGTTTATGGAAACTTCTGCCCTGCACAGGAAAATAAAGTGTTTTGCATTGGTTCCACAAAGATCCAGGATGTACCGTGCAATGTGAAAATGACCAAAGGATGACTAGTGCATACCATGGTTCTCATGAGAAATGATCAAACTTCACGAACCCTAACCCACCACCCCCGCCACAATGCAGAGCAGAGCAGTTCCCAAATCAGTGTGCATCTGTAATAGCAATATGAAACACTGACAGGACTTCCGCTTCAATAAAGGGAAATATAAATGAAGTCCAGGTCCCAGCTGTGCCTTCTCCACCTTTCATGTCACTCCAAGGTCATTCTTCCTTCCTGACATCACAAGTCACTACACACAACTGCTGCTGCAGGCAGAGATCCTCTCTTAGGTGTCATCATCAGACATGTCTGTCCCTGTTTATGAAGATATGGTGCATGACATTAATTACAGGCAAAATCTCCTCTGCTAGCTGCTGTAGTGTGGGATAATAGGAAACAACAAAAAAGTGTTTTCCTTCTCTTGTCACCACGCAGTTCTGTAAAATAAGAGTGAGGAGGCCACTTTTTCCATCAGTACTATTCATCCACACAGGTAGTTTCTGGTGAATAATTGTTAAAAATCTAGTGTACTAAAATGACATCAGGATGAGTGGGAGTAATTCATTGTTATTGTTAAAGCTGTTTGTATTTTATTGCAATGTGGTCGCATTCTAGGTTTATCTTTCATCAGGTTGAATCTGAATTTGTAGGTAATTCAAAAGGTCAGAATTCCAGTGTAGCTTATAGATTTTATTTCAATTCAAGATGATTGATTATATATATATATATATATATATATATATATATATATATATATATATATATATATATATATATATATATATATATATACATACATACAACCCCTGGCAATAATTATGGAATCACCGGCCTCGGAGGATGTTCATTCAGTTGTTTAATTTTGTAGAAAAAAAGCAGATCACAGACATGACACAAAACTAAAGTCATTTCAAATGGCAACTTTCTGGCTTTAAGAAACACTATAAGAAATCAGGAAAAAAAACTGTGGCAGTCAGTAACGGTTACTTTTTTAGACCAAGCAGAGGGAAAAAAAAAATATGGACTCACTCAATTCTGAGGAATAAATTATGGAATCACCCTGTAAATTTTCATCCCCAAAACTAACACCTGCATCAAATCAGATCTGCTCGTTAGTCTCCATCTAAAAAGGAGTGATCACACCTTGGATAGCTGTTGCACCAAGTGGACTGACATGAATCATGGCTCCAACACGAGAGATGTCAATTGAAACAAAGGAGAGGATTATCAAACTCTTAAAAGAGGGTAAATCATCACGCAATGTTGCAAAAGATGTTGGTTGTTCACAGTCAGCTGAGTCTAAACTCTGGACCAAATACAAACAACATGGGAAGGTTGTTAAAGGCAAACATACTGGTAGACCAAGGAAGACATCAAAGCGTCAAGACAGAAAACTTAAAGCAATATGTCTCAAAAATCAAAAATGCACAACCAAACAAATGAGGAACAAATGGGAGGAAACTGGAGTCAACGTCTGTGACCGAACTGTAAGAAACCACCTAAAGGAAATGGGATTTACATACAGAAAAGCTAAAGGAAAGCTATCATTAACGCCTAAACAGAAAAAAAACAAGGTTACAATGGGCTAAGGAAAAGCAATCGTGGACTGTGGATGACTGGATGAAAGTCATATTCAGTGATGAATCTCGAATCTGCATTGGGCAAGGTGATGATGCTGGAACTTTTGTTTGGTGCCGTTCCACTGAGATTTATAAAGATGACTGCCTGAACAGAACATGTAAATTTCCACAGTCATTGATGATATGGGGCTGCATGTCAGGTAAAGGCACTGGGGAGATGGCTGTCATTACATCATCAATAAATGCACAAGTTTACGTTGATATTTTGGACACTTTTCTTATCCCATCAATTGAAAGGATGTTTGGCGATGATGAAATCATTTTTCAAGATGATAATGCATCTTGCCATAGAGCAAAAACTGTGAAAATATTCCTTGCAAAAAGACACATAGGGTCAATGTCATGGCCTGCAAATAGTCCGGATCTTAATCCAATTGAAAATCTTTGGTGGAAGTTGAAGAAAATGGTCCATGACAAGGCTCCAACCTGCAAAGCTGTTCTGGCAACAGCAATCAGAGAAAGTTGGAGCCAGATTGATGAAGAGTACTGTTTGTCACTCATCAAGTCCATGCCTCAGAGACTGCAAGCTGTTATAAAAGCCAGAGGTGGTGCAACAAAATACTAGTGATGTGTTGGAGCGTTCTTTTGTTTTTAATGATTCCATAATTTTTTCCTCAGAATTGAGTGATTCCATATTTTTTTTCCCTCTGCTTGGTCTAAAAAAGTAACCATTACTGACTGCCACAATTTTTTTTCCTGATTTCTTATAGTGTTTCTTAAAGCCAGAAAGTTGCCATTTGAAATGACTTTAGTTTTGTGTCATGTCTGTGATCTGCTTTTTTCTACAAAATTAAACAACTGAATGAACATCCTCCGAGGCCAGTGATTCCATAATTTTTGCCAGGGGTTGTATATATATATTCCTCCGCAGGGTGGCTGGGCGCTCCCTTAGAGATAGGGTGAGGTGCTCGGCCACTCGGGAGGAGCTCGGAGTCGAGCTGCTGCTCCTCCACGTCGAAAGGAGTCAGTTGAGGTGGCTCGAGCATCTTTTCCGGATGCCCCGTGGACGCCTCGCTGGAGAGGTGTTCCAGGCACGTCCCACTGGGAGGAGGCCCCGGGGAAGACCCAGGACACGCTGGAGGGACTACATCTCTCAGCTGGCTTGGGAACGCCTTGGGGTTCCCCCGGAGGAGCTGGGGGAGGTGTGTGTGGATCGGGAGGTCTGGGCGGCTTTGCTTGAGCTGCTGCCCCCGTGACCCGACTCCGGATAAAGCAGAAGAAAATGGATGGATGGATGGATGGATATATATATATATATATATATATATATATATATATATATATATATATGTGTGTGTGTGTGTGTGTGTGTGTGTACATATAAAAAACTATATATAAATATTCCCTATTGAGTCACAAGGTCACTGCAGAGAGATGTTTGGCGATGTCGATATCTTTTTGTGTGAAAGGTACAAATGTTTGGGGATCTGATGCTTCCTGTCATCCTATATGGTGGTGAGTCTTGGATACTAACTCATGACCTAAGACGACAGCTACATGTTTTTGGTACTAGGTCTCTTCGGATTCTTGGGTATCGCTGGAATGAGTTTGTATCAAAAAAATTGGTACTTAGTGAGACTTGGGTGAGGAATATCATTTGCACATCAGCTATGATATTTTGGCTGTGTGGTGCATTTCTCTGGGCATGATCCAGCATGTAGGTGTCCCAGTGTTGAGGACTCCAGCAGCAGGAAAAGGTCAAAGGGAAACTCATGCTCATCAGCAAATGCATGGTTACTTTCGAGAGGTGGAGATAGATTGTCTGTCTGCCTGAATAGCTGCCACCAGTGAACCAAGGCAGTTCTATAGTGCCATGGATGTGTGGCCATGACACCAATGTATGTTCCCAGACTTGACCTGAGATAAGAGTATCATGCAAATATTACAGGTCAGTAAAGAGAACATGCCACAGGGAACTGGTTGCGTCACTGATCATCCACAACAAGGTCACCCAGTGTTGGCTACGCAATCAGTTTTGGTCAATGGTGCACTCAGTAAGGGAAACGTCATCATAACCCCATAAAGGTTGCCAATATTATGCAATGCCTATTTAGTGCTTACAAAAGATAACAACGATAACAACAATAACAAACCGAAATCCTGTTTTTTGCACTGTTTTTGATAACTCCTGATACCTCAGCTCTTTAGGTCTTCACAATAAATGTGTAAAGGAATTTGGGGCGCATGTGGTGGTGTCACACATTCCTGCATCTACCACACCATGGAACCACCTTTGCTTTGGATGGCACCCCCCAAAGAAGATCATCTTTGTCAGATCTTTGACAGTGTTCTATAATTTGAGTAACAGATCAGTTCATTTGTCAACGGTAGCTTATTTTAGAGTGATATCTAAAACTAAACCATTTCTTGGGGACCTGGCTAAAACCTGGGCTTTTATTTATTTTCAGATTGACTGTACAGAGGAATTAGTCAGCCTTCACAGCACATTTGCATTTAGTGCAGAATGCAGCGGCTCAACGACATTGTCTCAAATTTTGTCTCTTTGGTAGTGGTCTGCCGGGAATAACTATCCGCTGGTGGCACATTGTAAATGGTTATTATTTTGGTAGCATATCCACATTTGGAATGCAGAGGAAAAAGAGTAACATAAAAGTTTTTAAGGCATTACTGCCCTCATTTAGGCACATGGTTAGTATCTACTGCAATGTTGGAACAACAATATCTAGATTGTGTTGGTTTAACCTGAGTTTTGAAATTTTAACTCTTGCAAACCTCTATTTGCGTAAGACTGCATTAGCGGTTAGCATTAGCTTGAGGTGAAGTGTATCGAAAGGCACCAAAGCTTTTTTGTGTGTATTTTGTAACTATAGATTTTCTGTTGGTTTGACATTTAAAATAAGTTTAAAATCATCAGCACAGCGGTATATCTTTCAGAGGGCTATCCTACAACACCTTTCTTTGGATTTTACATCAGAGCAGAACATACCACTTGGGATTTCTGACAAAAGCAGCAAACATCTGGCAAGACCGTTTACATAGCATTACAAACATTTCTGTCACTTTAAAGTTAAAGCAAACTGTCAATTCAACATGTTAATGTGCTTTTTAATGCATGAATTTCATGATAAAGGTGAGAAAAGGAAATTAAATTAATGTGTTCAGACAGCCAACACTTACTCAACGAAGTCCCACGCTGACCTTTAACGGGGAACATTCAGGATGTTGTTGCTGATTTTTGTGGGAATAGGATTTCCAGTCAAAACAGACGTAATTGCTTTTTTCACTGCATGCCTTACATGCATCTCTGTGACTGCATATCCCAGTTCATTTGCAGAAAAAACAAACATGGCCTTTATTGCAGTAATGAATATGCTTTGAGAAACAAATTATATAATTTTCCATAGGATTCCACTCATAACATGCTCAGAATGGGTCAGGGAAACCTGTAACATTATTGAGACCAAATGCTGTAGTATTGGAGTGTTGCTTGACCTCTGACTGTTCACCTCTGATCCTTCAGCTCTGGAAGCCCATTAGAGTAACAAAGCATCTGAATCCACCAAAGACTGATAAACACAAATTAATATTTTTGTTTAAATTGGGCACACCCACACCGTGCTGTTACTCTGCACCAGCTCCTTTTACAGACAGAAGGATGACACTTCGGCAACAGACCAGATGTTTGTTTTTTCAGACTACCTGTTTAAATGAGATTTATTGTATATCGGATTCCATTTTGATCTCACTGACTGAATGTCCACATTATATATAGCAAGTAACCAGATCCAATCTATGTGGCAATTCTCATTTTCCGTCTTGTCCACATCGGTTGCTATAGTAACGACATCACCTAGGGCAGGGGTGGCCAAGTTCGGTCCTCGAGAGCCACATTCCTGACACTCTTAGTTGTCTCCCTGCTCCAACACACCTGAATCCAATGAAAGGCTCATTAAACGTCTGCTAACAAGTCTTTCATTGGATTCAGGTGTGTTGGAGCAGGGAGGCAACTAAGAGTGTCAGGAATGTGGCTCTCGAGGACCGAACTTGGCCACCCCTGACCTAGGGCCACCCAGCTCAGCATGCCACTCTCGTTGGAGCAACATCTCTGCTATTTTGGCATTGTGGGATCGCTCACCCACAGATTGAGCTCATCGGGCTACTTTTGCCACACTGCTCGGCGTGCCACTCTTGTTGAAGCGACAACACAGAATGCGTCTCTTCCCAGATAAATCTCTTTCAGTGCAGCTTCTTGTTCTGATTTTAACACGAAGTTACCACCCAAGTCTTTCATCGCCAACTGTAAATGGTAATCAAACCATTCCAATGGTATCTTTCTGAGCTCTTCCGCATCAAACTCCATCGTGTCAATGTTTACAATGTGCTTGAATGATAACAGATGAAGTTGCTCATAAACTTTAAGTTTCTTAAATATTTATTACGGCCACTTCAGTTATCTTTATAATTTTATTACTGGTAAATTTTAGAATTAATTTAGATGAGATATACTCATTATCTCACAGGAATATATCACAGTTATCTGGGAACTACTTTTTGTGCAGGAATTCATCAAGCACATACTAACACAGAATATCCAGAAACTGGATAGTTGTTTGGCCAAAACGAGAGCATCCACTTTTAGGTTGCCATAAGCTAAGCTAGTGGCACTTGTGAGAGTGTGGGTCACAGTGCTCAGCG
Organism: Thalassophryne amazonica; assembly: GCF_902500255.1. Lineage (NCBI taxonomy): Eukaryota > Metazoa > Chordata > Actinopteri > Batrachoidiformes > Batrachoididae > Thalassophryne > Thalassophryne amazonica. The sequence goes on from NC_047107.1 coordinate 71,293,877, forward strand.
TGCCGCTCTCGTTGGAGTGACATCTCTGTTATTTTGACATTGTGGGATAGCTCGCCGGACTACTTTTGCCTGACCCAGCGCAGAATTTACCAACATGAGAAGATGCTGCTGGATGAGTGTGAGTACTGACTTACGATCATTTAGGCATAAAAACACACAAGATACACGTTCTTGTGCCAAATATACTCCTGATGTTTTTGTTACCAATGAAAATACACTGTCATCGCAGGTCTGGGAACTACTTTTTGCGCAGGAAGACATCACACAGAATACCCAGAAACTGGACAGTTGTTCAGCCAAAATGACAGCATCCACTTTTAGCTTGCTGTAAGCTATGCTAGTGGTGCGCATGAGAGTATGCTGCAGGGTATGTGGACAGAGCAAGATTTAGCATGGAACATTTTTTTTTTTTAATTGGAGCATCAACTTAATCGCTCGCTCCATCCCACTCCACTTTCGCGTCCTGGGATAGTATCAGACCCTGTCAATCCATGCCTCTGAAGCGTGAACGAATCAGCATGCATCCGTATTACTAAGCCTGAAACACACCGCAACCTTCAATCAATCAATCAATTTTTTTATATAGCGCCAAATCACAACAAACAGTTGCCCCAAGGCGCTTTATATTGTAAGGCAAGGCCATACAATAATTATGTAAAACCCCAACGGTCAAAACGACCCCCTGTGAGCAAGCACTTGGCTACAGTAGGAAGGAAAAACTCCCTTTTAACAGGAAGAAACCTCCAGCAGAACCAGGCTCAGGGAGGGGCAGTCTTCTGCTCGGACTGGTTGGGGCTGAGGGAGAGAACCAGGAAAAAGACATGCTGTGGAGGGGAGCAGAGATCGATCACTAATGATTAAATGCAGAGTGGTGCATACAGAGCAAAAAGAGAAAGAAACAGTGCATCATGGGAACCCCCCAGCAGTCTACGTCTATAGCAGCATAACTAAGGGATGGTTCAGGGTCACCTGATCCAGCCCTAACTATAAGCTTTAGCAAAAAGGAAAGTTTTAAGCCTAATCTTAAAAGTAGAGAGGGTGTCTGTCTCCCTGATCTGAATTGGGAGCTGGTTCCACAGGAGAGGAGCCTGAAAGCTGAAGGCTCTGCCTCCCATTCTACTCTTACAAACCCTAGGAACTACAAGTAAGCCTGCAGTCTGAGAGCGAAGCGCTCTATTGGGGTGATATGGTACTACGATGTCCCTAAGATAAGATGGGACCTGATTATTCAAAACCTTATAAGTAAGAAGAAGAATTTTAAATTCTATTCTAGAATTAACAGGAAGCCAATGAAGAGAGGCCAATATGGGTGAGATATGCTCTCTCCTTCTAGTCCCCGTCAGTACTCTAGCTGCAGCATTTTGAATTAACTGAAGGCTTTTTAGGGAACTTTTAGGACAACCTGATAATAATGAATTACAATAGTCCAGCCTAGAGGAAATAAATGCATGAATTAGTTTTTCAGCATCACTCTGAGACAAGACCTTTCTGATTTTAGAGATATTGCGTAAATGCAAAAAGGCAGTCCTACATATTTGTTTAATATGCGCTTTGAATGACATATCCTGATCAAAAATGACTCCAAGATTTCTCACAGTATTACTAGAGGTCAGGGTAATGCCATCCAGAGTAAGGATCTGGTTAGACACCATGTTTCTAAGATTTGTGGGGCCAAGTACAATAACTTCAGTTTTATCTGAGTTTAAAAGCAGGAAATTAGAGGTCATCCATGTCTTTATGTCTGTAAGACAATCCTGCAGTTTAGCTAATTGGTGTGTGTCCTCTGGCTTCATGGATAGATAAAGCTGGGTATCATCTGCGTAACAATGAAAATTTAAGCAATACCGTCTAATAATACTGCCTAAGGGAAGCATGTATAAAGTGAATAAAATTGGTCCTAGCACAGAACCTTGTGGAACTCCATAATTAACTTTAGTCTGTGAAGAAGATTCCCCATTTACATGAACAAATTGTAATCTATTAGACAAATATGATTCAAACCACCGCAGCGCAGTGCCTTTAATACCTATGGCATGCTCTAATCTCTGTAATAAAATTTTATGGTCAACAGTATCAAAAGCAGCACTGAGGTCTAACAGAACAAGCACAGAGATGAGTCCACTGTCCGAGGCCATAAGAAGATCATTTGTAACCTTCACTAATGCTGTTTCTGTACTATGATGAATTCTAAAACCTGACTGAAACTCTTCAAATAGACCATTCCTCTGCAGATGATCAGTTAGCTGTTTTACAACTACCCTTTCAAGAATTTTTGAGAGAAAAGGAAGGTTGGAGATTGGCCTATAATTAGCTAAGATAGCTGGGTCAAGTGATGGCTTTTTAAGTAATGGTTTAATTACTGCCACCTTAAAAGCCTGTGGTACATAGCCAACTAACAAAGATAGATTGATCATATTTAAGATCGAAGCATTAAATAATGGTAGGGCTTCCTTGAGCAGCCTGGTAGGAATGGGGTCTAATAAACATGTTGATGGTTTGGATGAAGTAACTAATGAGAATAACTCAGACAGAACAATCGGAGAGAAAGAGTCTAACCAAATACCGGCATCACTGAAAGCAGCCAAAGATAACGATACGTCTTTGGGATGGTTATGAGTAATTTTATCTCTAATAGTTAAAATTTTGTTAGCAAAGAAAGTCATGAAGTCATTACTAGTTAAAGTTAATGGAATACTCAGCTCAATAGAGCTCTGACTCTTTGTCAGCCTGGCTACAGTGCTGAAAAGAAACCTGGGGTTGTTCTTATTTTCTTCAATTAGTGATGAGTAGAAAGATGTCCTAGCTTTACGGAGGGCTTTTTTATAGAGCAACAGACTCTTTTTCCAGGCTAAGTGAAGATCTTCTAAATTAGTGAGACGCCATTTCCTCTCCAACTTACGGGTTATCTGCTTTAAGCTACGAGTTTGTGAGTTATACCACGGAGTCAGACACTTCTGATTTAAAGCTCTCTTTTTCAGAGGAGCTACAGCATCCAAAGTTGTCTTCAATGAGGATGTAAAACTATTGACGAGATACTCTATCTCCCTTACAGAGTTTAGGTAGCTACTCTGCACTGTGTTGGTATATGGCATTAGAGAACATAAAGAAGGAATCATATCCTTAAACCTAGTTACAGCGCTTTCTGAAAGACTTCTAGTGTAATGAAACTTATTCCCCACTGCTGTGTAGTCCATCAGAGTAAATGTAAATGTTATTAAGAAATGATCAGACAGAAGGGAGTTTTCAGGGAATACTGTTAAGTCTTCTATTTCCATACCATAAGTCAGAACAAGATCTAAGATATGATTAAAGTGGTGGGTGGACTCATTTACTTTTTGAGCAAAGCCAATAGAGTCTAATAATAGATTAAATGCAGTGTTGAGGCTGTCATTCTCAGCATCTGTGTGGATGTTAAAATCGCCCACTATAATTATCTTATCTGAGCTAAGCACTAAGTCAGACAAAAGGTCTGAAAATTCACAGAGAAACTCACAGTAACGACCAGGTGGACGATAAATAATAACAAATAAAACTGTTTTTTGGGACTTCCAATTTGGATGGACAAGACTAAGAGACAAGCTTTCAAATGAATTAAAGCTCTGTCTGGGTTTTGGATTAATTAATAAGCTGGAATGGAAGATTGCTGCTAATCCTCCACCCCGGCCCGTGCTACGAGCATTCTGACAGTTAGTGTGACTCGGGGGTGTTGACTCATTTAAACTAACATATTCATCCTGCTGTAACCAGGTTTCTGATAGGCAGAATAAATCAATATGTTGATCAATTATTATATCATTTACCAACAGGGACTTAGAAGAGAGAGACCTAATGTTTAATAGACCACATTTAACTGTTTTAGTCTGTGGTGCAGTTGAAGGTGCTATATTATTTTTTCTTTTTGAATTTTTATGCTTAAATAGATTTTTGCTGGTTATTGGTAGTCTGGGAGCAGGCACCGTCTCTACGGGGATGGGGTAATGAGGGGATGGCAGGGGGAGAGAAGCTGCAGAGAGGTGTGTAAGACTACAACTCTGCTTCCTGGTCCCAACCCTGGATAGTCACGGTTTGGAGGATTTAAGAAAATTGGCCAGATTTCTAGAAATGAGAGCTGCTCCATCCAAAGTGGGATGGATGCCGTCTCTCCTAACAAGACCAGGTTTTCCCCAGAAGCTTTGCCAATTATCTATGAAGCCCACCTCATTTTTTGGAAACCACTCAGACAGCCAGCAATTCAAGGAGAACATGCGGCTAAACATGTCACTCCCGGTCCGATTGGGGAGGGGTCCAGAGAAAACTACAGAGTCCGACATTGTTTTTGCAAAGTTACACACCGATTTAATGTTAATTTTAGTGACCTCCGATTGGCGTAACCGGGTGTCATTACTGCCGACGTGAATTACAATCTTACCAAATTTACGCTTAGCCTTAGCCAGCAGTTTCAAATTTCCTTCAATGTCGCCTGCTCTGGCCCCCGGAAGACAATTGACTATGGTTGCTGGTGTCGCTAACTTCACATTTCTCAAAACAGAGTCGCCAATAACCAGAGTTTGATCCTCGGCGGGTGTGTCGTCGAGTGGGGAAAAACGGTTAGAGATGTGAACGGGTTGGCGGTGTACACGGGGCTTCTGTTTAGGGCTACGCTTCCTCCTCACAGTCACCCAGTCAGCCTGCTTTCCCGGCTGCTCGGGATCTGCCAGGGGGGAACTAACGGCGGCTAAGCTACCTTGGTCCGCACCGACTACAGGGGCCTTGCTAGCTGTAGAATTTTCCACGGTGCGGAGCCGAGTCTCCAATTCGCCCAGCCTGGCCTCCAAAGCTACGAATAAGCTACACTTATTACAAGTACCATTACTGCTAAAGGAGGCCGAGGAATAACTAAACATTTCACACCCAGAGCAGAAAAGTGTGGGAGAGACAGGAGAAGCCGCCATGCTAAATCGGCTAAGAGCTAGTAGCTACGCTAAGCTAGCGGATTCCTAAAAACACGCAAAGTGAATAATGTGTAAATAATTTAGAGGTGATTCAGCAGAAGGAGTGCTTTAGTTAAGGCACGTAAAGATTACACTTGGGAAACAAATCGTAATCTAGATAACTAGACCAATCTAACTGCGCAGATTAAACAGCTAACAGATACAGAAAAACACCGCTGTGCTCCGGAACAGGAAGTGATACAATACCGCAGTGAGAGCCAACCACCAGTAGAGGCAAGCAAGAGGTTGCCTTCAAGTCAGATACACGCAGCATATGTACACAGCAGCTGAAGGCAGGTGTTGCACCACTGCTTAAACTTTTCACATCATTTGTCTTTGATAACGACCTTTATTCCACACTTCTGTGACCAATATTTTTGCATGTGATTTTACAAGTTACCGTGTGTGTGCATGTGTATGCAGGGTTTTTTTTCTCCCCACTGGCTCATTCAACTGAACATCTGTCATCTGACGGTACGAACCTGTAAGCAAATCTCATGTCAAACATTTTGTTTTCTTTTTTGGAGTGAGCAGTGAATGATTTTATTGGAGTTAGGGCAGGGCGGTATACAAATTAATACCAAATATCAGAGGTGGGAGTAAGTCACCATCAAGTCATTCTCAAGTCATGAATCAACAAGTTCCAAGTCAAGTATCAAGTCATGACCACCAATTTTTTGCTAGCTGACTTGAGAATTGACTTTGGACTTGCAAATTGATGACTTGAGAATGACTTGACAGTGATGTGCTCCCACCTCTGCCAAGTACTGGTACCGTATACTAATATGAATTTTTCATATACCACAACAGAGGTGTCCATGGATAGAAAGTTGTGAAGAGTGATTTGCACTGTTTGAGGTGGGAACCTTTTCACTGCTGCACTGCTCAAAGTGTTCTGCAATGTTTTTAGCGGCAGTTAGAGATTACAGCTCCCTCTGCTGTGCCAAACTTTTTGTGGCACCAGAGGTCACACATATAACAAAACACACCCAGAATCGGAACAGAGCATTCAGACCAAAACCGATTTGCAAAAATGTGATCTGAATTGCATTTGAAACTACCTATGAATGAGGCTTGAAACTGGTGAGGAAAAAAACTGATTTAATGTGAGTTTTGAGACGATGACTAACAACATGGAATCATTCAAATCAAATATGCACATTAAGTCAGATTTTTTTTTTTTTTTTTTTTTTTTTTTTTTGGCAGTCTGGACAAACAAAACAAAGCTGACAACATTCATTCCCATTCATAAAAACATCTATTCCTTAGTCATGTTCTTTGATCACATTTTAAAGATACAGGAAAAATAATCCAATTTTATCCTATACTACCGACTGGCTCTGAAATCTGCACGCAGAACTCTACTGACATAAATTAAAAAGGATAGGAAATAGTGAATCCTACTGGTCTCAATGAAAAGTTGGAATTTCCATTATTGTCACTGAAAAGGTGCAGCTGCTGTTGCAGTCAGCAACTAAAGTTAAAGGTTCCACTCGCACTCTAATCAACACTATCTTTTAAGAAATTATACATCAGATTATGAATCATTACATCGGTACTCTTTCAAGTACCGATGTAGCAAATAAAAAATAAAATTAACCATACAGTGTCTGAAAAATGCACACAGATTCAGAGCTACTATTAGCCACAAAATTAACATAATCTCAAGTGCTGACTATTCTGTCTGAAGGTCACTCCACCTGTATCCAGTCCACTTCATCACATACTCCAGTACACACAGTCAACCCGAGCTGCTTTTGTCTCCAAATGTAATATGGGTTTAACTTGGTTTTCAAGTCAAATTCTTATATTTTGCAATCAACATTTGTCTAGCTCCGCCTCTTTGTAAACCTGCAGTGTATTCAGAAAAGAAAAAACACTGCATACGTCTCAAAACGGCACCACAATCTCGTTTGAACCCTGCGTGATAGAGGTGGGCGATACTGGGAATTTTGGTGTTGATCCGATACCAAGTAAATACAGGCCCAGTATAGCCGATATCAATACCGATACTGATACTTTTTCATATTTAAGCTTCATAGATCCAAAGGATCCAAAAGACTTAGGATAGAATTTCTCCAAACATTGTACGTGACAACAAAATACTTTATTATCACAATTAACATTTTTGTTTAAAAAAATATCACTCAACACAACTTAAAACAAAATCTCCTGAGGTAGAGGGCTCAGGGCTGACTCGAGGAGAGCGCTGAGTGGGCGGGCCAGGCTGAGCCTACCTGCATGGCCGTTGGCTGGTGCTGCTGAGCCACGTGACAGCCCAACAACAAAAGACCAGAGGGGGGAGGGTGCGCTGCTCCGTGTTGTGTGACAGCGCAGCGCTGCTCTTACAGACAGACAGTAGACTTTGATGAATCTGCGTGCGCAGCAGTCAGTGCGTGCGGGAGAGAAAAAAAGCTTGAGTATCGATCTTTTTACACAAGGATCGTTCAATATCAATACCAGCGTTGGTATCCATATTACCGATATTAGGATCGATCCGCCCACCTCTACTGCGTGATATCACGGAATTTGACCATTTATGGGGGGCCTCCACTCCTACTGTGCTGTACACAGATAACGTCACACAGACAAATGGTGTTTTCAGCTGCAATCACCAAATCAGTCGCAAAAAGTGCTTTTTTTCAGTTACCACTAAAGAAGGGAAGACAAAGCGAGTAGAAGACGTCGTGTCGGTAAGTGTTAGCCTACAGAGCAGCACAGAGACTGCGTTCTATCGCCTGCAAAACCACCTCGATACGTTTGAGCTCCGGGTCATAAACAAACCGCAACACTGTCCACTTTCCACCACATCGTCACTTTTTCTTTGCATTTTCACTTTGTTTGCCTGTAATTTCCCAAAAACCCCATTGAAAATGCTGTGGTTTTTCCCCCGGAAGTAGAGAAATTACATCATATATTTTACCAGTGATGGGCACAGTTCTGCTAATCAGCTAATTAGCAAAGCTAACTTTTTTGTTAGCAGATTAGCTTTCCAGCTAATTTTGAAAACCATCTGCAGCCCACTTAGCTTCCACTAAATTTAATTCCACTAACTTTTCTTTTGCTGGAATAGTGAAAACTTAACAGTCAAAAATCATACATTTTAGTACCTACCTGTTGCGTGTTTTGCAATAGTCAAAGAGCTGTGAGGTCAGTCCTCCCCGAAGGAGACCAGAGCGGGCTGGTTGCTGTTGCTCCAAAGGAAGGAAGGAAGGAAGGAAGGAGAGAGAAGAAGAAAGAAAAAGTAATTTACTTTCAACATGCAAAAAGACAGACAGTATGGAGGAGACATGAAACGCAACACACTTTTCACTCATGGTTTTACTCATAAACAACTCATTCCGGACAGTTTATCATTAACGGTACCTCTGCCATTTTTACAGAGAGAAAATATCACATATATGACATATCTTTTAAAGGAATGCGCTAAATTCTCTGTAACGGACACGTGCCGAAAGGCATTATGGTAAATCAAATGTCTCTTTCGATCACTCTAGAGTGCCTTAATTGAGAGAGTGGCATCAACTGAGAACATGGTGCCATTTTGGTTCCAACTGCTTTGAAAGATTGAATGAACCTTTTATGTTTAAACATTTTTTAAATTCTTTAACCACATACAACACATCCAGGTGCAGGTGCTATCAAAATTAATATAAAAATAGTTAAGCTATCAAATTTACATAAATTTACAATTTATGATGATTTATTTAATTAATTTAAAGCCTGATTTATGCTTCTGCAGCTCTGTAACTCCGTGTCATGCAGTGCAACTAATTTGACCCTCAACAAGCTTTTCTTTCTACAGTCACCTCCTCCAATTCAAAGGTAAGCTGTACAAATTCATCTTATTCTGACTTTGTGTTGTAAATGTGTGGACTTTTCTGATCCATTTGTAATCAGCATGTGCACTCCAAAACTATTATAATATGATGGCAGATGAACTAATGAAAGCAGAAAAGTGTCAAATCACAGCCTTTTGTGTCTGATTTAACAGGTGAAGGTCCAGGCTGCGGCTCCCAGTCTGAACACAGTGTGAAAAGAAATAAATGGTCAAAGCTTTTAATCACAGAAATTACTCCGGTCCTACATACGAGGAGTTTTTAATGGAAATACAAGGTCTGTTAGAAAAGTATCCGACCTTTTTATTTTTTCAAAAACCTGATGGATTTTAATCACGTGTGCTTGCATGAGCCAACCTTGAACCTTCATGCGCATGCGTGATTTTTTTCACGCCTGTCGGTTGCGTCATTTGCTTGTAAGCAGCCTTTGTGTGAGGATGGGTGGAGTCTCTTGTCATTTTTTCTTTGCAAGGAAAATGGCGGAACGACTCGAGCAGCACGACTGCATCAAATTTTGCCACAAACTGGGCGACAGCCAGGTGGAAACCATTCGGATTATTCAGACGGCTTTCGGTGACGATCCTATGGGCATCACACAGATTAAGGAGCGGTACAACCGGTTTAAAGTTGGCCGCACAACGGTGGAGAGCGAGCTGCACTCTGGTCGGCCATCACCATGCTAAAATGACCAGATCATTTCCAAAGTGAACTCTGTGGTGATGTGGGACCGTCGTGTGACTATCCGAGAAATTGTGGAAGAGGTGGACATCAGCACTTTTTCAGCACATTCCAATGTGACAGAAGATTTGGCCACGAAAAGAGTTGCAGCGAAATTCATCGGCACGAAGCTGATGGTGGAACAAAAGCGCCACCGTGTTGAAGTCTCACAGGACATGCTGTGACATGCCCACCTCGTCCAAAATTTCATGGATAGTCACATGACTGAAAAGCCACCGAAAGCCGTCTGAATCTTCCGAAAGGTGGAAGAGCTGTGCATGTCCCAGCATGTCCTGTGAAGCTTCAACATGAAGGTGCTTTTGCTGCGCCATCAGCTTCGTGCTGATGAATTTCGCTGCAACTCTTTTCATGGCAAAATCTTCTGTCACAGTGGAATGTGCCGAACAAGTGCTGATGTTCACCTCTTCCGCAATTTCTCAGATAGTCACACAACAGTCCCACATCACCACAGCGTTCACTTTGGAATGATCCGGTCATTTCAGCATGTTGATGGCCACCCGGAGCGTGGCTCGCTCTCCACCGTTGTGCGGCTGTCTTTAAACCAGTTGTACCGCTCCTTAATCTGTGTGATGCCCCTAGCATCGTTACCGAAAGCCGTCTGAATAATCCGAATGGTTTCCACCTGGCTGTCGCCCAGTTTCTGGCAAAATTTGATGCAGTCGTGCTGCTCCAGTTGTTCTGCCATTTTCCTTGCAAAGAAAAAACGATGAGAGACTCCACCCATACTCACACAAAGGCTGCTTACAAGCAAATGACGCAACCGACAGGCGTGAAAAAAATCACGCATGCGCACGAAGGTTCAAGGTTGGCTCATGCAAGCACACGTGATTCAAATCCATCAGGTTTTTGAAAAAAATAAAAAGGTTGGATACTTTTCTAACAGACCTCATACAGTGCGATTGGACGGGACATTTTATCCAATGTGAGCGAAAAATCTGTTGTACAAAATCTGTTGTATACAGTGTTTATTACATGGAAAACAATGCAAAAACTTTGGGACTTTTTTGTCCGGTGACTGTGAATATGTGGTTTATACGATGACAATTTAAGTGAGTTTTACTGTACATGGGACTGAACAATAAATTTACCTACCTCGCAAAGCTTTGATGATGATGATGATGTCGGCTTCATCCCACACGGCTGACTTTATTTTCCAAGATTTTTCTTCTGTTCAGACCTGAAGGGAATCTGTATATCTAGAAGTCCTTGCTGTGTCTATTTGTACATCCAAATGCACAGTAACCCGGCATTTTCAGCAAATAAAAAAATAGCTGGATTTCCATGCAGACAGATTAACAGCAAATGCTATTTTGAACCCAAGACGGCACCATGAGTCATGTGACCGTGTTTTTTCGGCTTGTCATGTCGCCACCCTCTCAACTGAGGCACTCTAGATCACTCTTCCCCACCCCCAACCCTGTCAAAATGCATCGAACACTGCCATCTACTGGATGGGAGTGGGAATTGCAGCACATGTTGGTTATGAACTTCACAAACAGAATTTTCAGTTTTGCAAATGCCTTTATTTACAAATGACAAATGATTTACAAATGATTTTAAAATGACATATTTACAAATAAATAAACCAACCAACCAGTGAAGGAGACTCATTTTTCCCATAACGTCTTTCAGTAAGTGTGTGAGTTAAAGCTCAAACCTTCAGAATTTAGCGCATTCCTTTAAAAGATATGTCATATGTATGATATTTTCTCTCTGTAAAAATGACAGTTACCGTTAATATCGATAAACTGTCCGGAATTAGTTGTTTATGAGTATAAAACCATGAGTGAAAAGTGTGTTGTCTTTTTGCATGTTGAAAGTAAATTACTTTTTTTTTTTTTCGTTTTTCCTTTGGAGCAACAGCAGCTGACCCACTCTGCTCTCTTCTGCTGGGGGAGGTCTGAGCTCACAGCCGTCTGACTACTACTACTACTACTACTACATAAGACAGAAGCTCTGGCTCATTGTTCATGTTTGGGTTTGTGATCACTTTTGATTTTTGGCTTATCAGTAGTCGACAGTAGTAAAAGTTAGCAGTTACCTATAACTTCCACTAATTTTTTTTGCAGTTTTTTGTTTAGCGTTATAAAAGTTAACTTTTCAGTTAGCGGATTACCGATTATCAAAGCTCACTTTTTGGTTAGCTGTGCCACTGTATTTTACCCCTTTAGTGCCCGCCCTCAAACAAGACTGCGATGACCAGTAACACTGAATAGCTCAGCTTAGCCAGTAACTCAAAGCGCTGGGAGCTGGTCCATGTCACGGCTCTCCTGTGAACAGTGGCCACTCGTCATCACATTCTGTCCGACTTCGTGATCACAGAAGCAGGATCCTCAGCGAGACTCGCCGGCGTCCCACACAGAGCAGTTTAGTTTAGTTTAGCGTGACACGATGACATGGCACAAAGCACAAACACAGCCGGTTCCACGCTTTCAGGAGCAGAAACACGCTTTGTTGGAGTTCTCCTGGCCACACAAAATGTAACATCCGTGGTTAGATCCATTTTTGAAGACTGTGCTTAGGCTTCATTAGTGCTGCCTCTCCAAGAGGCACTCAAAAACAAACAAAAAAAACCTCTCACTTTCCTCCTCAAAATATTAAACATTAACTTTGGAAAATTTGTCCACCTAATAAGCGACACTAGTCTTTGCAAAACACACATTTTAATCATTTTGACGTACTCACCGTCAAAGTACACAAAAAAACACAGATTTCACAGTATAACAAAATCTGTTTTTCTCCATTAAATGGTAAATGAACTGCATTTATACAGTGCTTTTCCATCTGCATCAGACGCTAAAAGCACTTTACAAATAATGCCTCACATTCACCCCGATGTGAGGGTGCTGCCATACAAGGTATTCACATACTGGGAGCAACTAGAGCACTATTAGTGATTTTCCAGTCAGGCTGGGATTTGAACCGAGGATCCTCTGGTCTCAAGCCCAACGCTTTAACCACTAGACCATCACCTCCCCTAAGTTCATTTCAATAGAGCATCTGGAGAGGTATGGCCTAACATGATGTCATCAAAGTTCATTTCTGGATGGCTTGATGTTTCAGACCATTTATCACCAGTAGGTGAAATCAGGCTAATGTTCCCATATGATGTAATTTCTAGGGCCATATGGCACCAAAACTAAAACGCAATACAGGAGTATTTTCATAATTCCTTCTTATTTAGAATAATCAGCTCACTTGACATTTTATTTACTAGTGATATGCACTTTAAACTTGCTGAACATTTTCTGTCAATGGTCAACATCACAAGTTTCCTTGTGCTTTTTCTCTTCATAGAGCCAATTTTATGTGAAATTAGACTCTGAAGCCCTGAGAGTTTATGTGTAGTCATACACCTTTCTGTATTGTAAAAACAGAAATGAATTATCATTATACATTTTTATAGGATTATTTATGGTACATGACCTTGTGTTAAAGTTTAGTATGCTAGCATTGATCTTTCTCACTATGGAAACAGGCTGGTGGCCACTGCTTGCAGTCAGCATTTTTTGACATTAGCATGTAAATGTAGGTCTATCTCAGTGCTCACATAATGCTTATACACAGAAAATTTTGCTGAGTAAAATTTTCTCTCCTGGGATTACATTTGATCCCAGTCTAAATAGAGTTTAAAAAAAAAAAACACTAGCTTATAGCGTGAAATCTGCTCTATGTTGTCGCCCCTAAAAAATTGGTCCGCCCTGCCTCCACTGAGCATGGGTCATTTCGGAGCTCAGCCGATCATCTGAGACAGAGTCTCTTTACCCAACGCAATCAAATAGATTAATGGGATTATTAACCATCAGATGACAAAGTAAAACCTCTTAAATTATTCTAAAGTCAGTTTTAAGCAGAAACAAGGCAATACTATACTACTAATATAATATACTACCTACTATAGTGAAGCCCACAGAACAACTAGCTGGATTGATCATCTGATATGTACTGCAGATGCTCATGCAATGCTTGGGTCTATGAAAGTACTATATGAGGCTACCACAACTGATCATTTTCCCGTTGAAATCACATTTGACACTGTCAGTCTCCCTGAGATAATGAGGGAGAATAATAGTGCAAGTGAGGCTAAGATAGACGGGACTAAACTCTCCTCAGAGGATGTATTGTTTTATTGTGGGAGATCAGATGGAATCCTGAGCAAAATACATTTACTTATGCATGCCATTCTATGTTCCAGTGTTAACCATCTGGGCAGACGCCGTCGTATACGATGGCTGAGGACAAGTTTTACTAAATTACAAATAACTTTTTAATGATATGAGATAGAAACTTGCTTTTTTTGCTGAAAAGTTAACCCCGTTGACTTTCAGCCAGCCGTTCACCATGTTTGTACTCCTCATAGAAGTTGTGTGATGATGTGCACGTCAGTGTCCAATCGTAATTGGTTCACCGTCACATGGTTTTCCAATATCCAATCGTAGGGCAGATTCACCTCACGTGGTAAACCAAAGATTGTTATTTAGCAGCAATGTGTTACTAGTTGGCCCATTTGAATAGCCCTCTGGCTGCTGGCTCCAATGCACCCTGCGCCATTACGCACAGCGATCAGTGGAAGTGATCAGAGGAAGAGGGCCCTCATACAATCTCACATGCTCAAACAAAGAGTGTGTGAGTATCAGCAGTGCTTCACTACTTTGCCTGTGAATGTTATTGAATAAAGCTGTGGCAAGTTCTCTCGCTCCAACAATTCTGGGCTTACACTGTGCGATTTTTGGCCTTTTTTCAGCCAATTTTTCACTCGTGCGAGAATTTTTTGGATCGCGCCGAGTTTCACCTTAATCGTGCATCCTGCATCGTGCAGTCTACATGGAGTAACGAGCTGCATTTAACATCTCACAACCACCTCCCGATCGGGAATCGTATGGTCGGATGAAAATCAAACCTGTTTGATATTTTGGTCGGTCATCGTGACGCGTGAGGGTTCCGCGCTGTTAATACAACAGTGTAAGTAGCAACACCTGTTATGAATGTTTATGTTTTCTTTTTTTACCGTCCTCTCGTGAATCATGTTGCTGCCTGCTGTGTGTTTGTGCGCGCACATATGCGTTCAGTCTCCCCCCCACCTGATTTCACTCACTGTGCGTGCTGATAGGTATGAAATAAATTTTTTAAAAAAAGAAAAAAAAAGCTTCTGTTACATTTTGCTTCCGGAAACAGAGCCCGACGTGTGGTTTTTGAACGTACAATGTGAGCAGTCAGATTGCATCAGAGCATCGGACCGTACAGTGTGAGACCATGAATCGTGCGCTCTGAACTTTTAAACCCTGCGGTTTTGTCGCACAGTTTGAGCTGGAGCCAAGTACAATGATTGAAAATATCGTACAGTGTATGTCTGGCTTAAGTGTGAAAGCTTGTTTTCAGTGCAGGAAAGCACAGCCAACTTAGAAGTAGAAATTTGTGATGTGACCTCTGTGTAATAGCAGACAGAAATTGCTTTGAGATGAAGCCCAACAAAATGCATAGACCATTTTGTATATATTGTTCAAAATGTGCATTTGTGTTTATTGTTAGAACCTTTACTTTTTAAATTCTTTTGTCCAAGATCCCAAACTACCTTTATAAAGTGTCAAAATAGTTGTTTATTATATACTCAACAAAAATATAAACGCAACACTTTTGGTTTTGCTCCCATTTTGTATGAGATGAACTCAAAGATCTAAAACTTTTTCCACATACACAATATCACCATTTCCCTCAAATATTGTTCACAAACCAGTCTAAATCTGTGATAGTGAGCACTTCTCCTTTGCTGAGATAATCCATCCCACCTCACAGGTGTGCCATATCAAGATGCTGATTAGACACCATGATTAGTGCACAGGTGTGCCTTAGACTGCCCACAATAAAAGGCCACTCTGAAAGGTGCAGTTTTGTTTTATTGGGGGGATACCAGTCAGTATCTGGTGTGACCACCATTTGCCTCATGCAGTGCAACACATCTCCTTCGCATCATCCATGAAGAGAACACCTCTCCAATGTGCCAAACACCAGCGAATGTGAGCATTTGCCCACTCAAGTCCATTACGACAACGAACTGGAGTCAGGTCGAGACCCCGATGACGACGACAAGCATGCAGATGAGCTTCCCTGAGACGGTTTCTGACAGTTTGTGCAGAAATTCTTTGGTTATGCAAACCGATTGTTCCAGCAGCTGTCCGAGTGGCTGGTCTCAGACGATCTTGGAGGTGAACATGCTGGATGTGGAGGTCCTGGGCTGGTGTGGTTACACGTGGTCTGCAGTTGTGAGGCTGGTTAGATGTACTGCCAAATTCTCTGAAACGCCTTTGGAGACAGCTTATGGTAGAGACATGAACATTCAATACACGAGCAACAGCTCTGGTTGACATTCCTGCTGTCAGCATGCCAATTGCACGCTCCCTCAAATCTTGCGACATCTGTGGCATTGTGCTGTGTGATAAAACTGCGCCTTTCAGAGTGGCCTTTTATTGTGGGCAGTCTAAGGCACACCTGTGCACTAATCACGGTGTCTAATCAGCATCTTGATATGGCACACCTGTGAGGTGGGATGGATTATCTCAGCAAAGGAGAAGTGCTCACTATCACAGATTTGGACTGGTTTGTGAACAATATTTGAGGGAAATGGTGATATTGTGTATGTGGAAAAAGTTTTAGATCTTTGAGTTCATCTCATACAAAATGGGAGCAAAACCAAAAGTGTTGCGTTTATATTTTTGTTGAGTAAATGTGTGTGAAAATTATTTCCCACTTTATTTTTTTCCTTTCTTATTTCTGATTGTAAACCTTTATTACACTTATAAAACACCACTATAGCACATATATTCTGAAAGTACAGGTTGTCCTGAAAAAAAGAAACATACAACTTGATTGTGGGATGCAGGGTGAGCTTTTAACAGTAATAATAAAACATTTATGCCAGGTGAGTGAACTGTCTAAAAAAATGCCCTCGGACCCCAGAGGGTTAACTGTAGTGACACCTCTCACTGTGATGACCTCTGTGAAATGTACAGTTGTATTGTGTATGCCTTATTAGAGGCCAGTATACCTCTACTCACTCTCCTTAATAAAGCTGTAAACGCCAAGTCTGGGTGGAACAGGTATGTTGCTGGCCCCCATGCAGAATCCAAGGTGGCCCGTAAGACCTGGGTTATTGCTGGTACACCTAGGCAGGGGCCTGTTTCTAGAGCATAAAAAGGTAACCAATACTAGGTACAAATATGCAGAGTGCTTTGTTGGCAAGCATGAGCAAGCTTTGAGAGCTGACTCTGTGGTTGGAAAACCGCTTGACAGCAATGCCACTGGCTTCTGGAAAGAAGTGAAAAATATAAACAGGGTTAACACAGCACTGCCATGTAATATTGAGGGTGTATCTGGTGGAGAAAATATAACTGAACTATGGAGGCAGCAGGCAGGCTGCTCTGTTCAACTGTGTCAGAAGCGAGCCCTATTGTACAGGCAACATAGAGGAGGAAGTGGTACACATCAGCCCATATGAGATTTCCCAAGCCATAGGGCAACTAGCTGATAACAAAGCATGTGGCATAGATAATATTACTGCAGAGGACCTGAAGCTTCCCAGCACTAGGGCTCGCTTCTGACCCAGTTGAACAGAGCAGCCTGCCTGCTGAACCCCATTGCCAACTCCTTGGGGTTCAGCAGGGTGGGCTTCTATCCCCAAGCCTATTCAGCCTGTACATGGATGACCTGTCAAGGCAGTTGAGAGATTGTAGAACACGGTGTAATTGTGGGTAACACCTTAATCAATCACTTTATGTATGCTGATGATTTTTACTGTTATATCTCCCAGTAGTGTAGGGTATGAACAGCTTCTCAACATGTGTTCTGACTATGGGGTCATGTTTGACATCAGGTATAATGCCAGAAAGAGCATGATAATGACATGTAGGACCAAGGAGGATCAACATCTTAACTTCCCAGGTTTCTGTTTGTCTGGTCAAACCCTGTCTGTGTGTACCAATGTAAAATATATAGGCCACATTATTAATGATATGATGGAGGATGATGCTGACATGCTTAAACAGAGAAGAATGCTATATATATCCAAGCCAATACCTTAGTGAGAAAAATTTCACTACTGCTCTGATGAAGTGAAGGTGAACTTGTTTAGAGCTTATTGCACCCCTATGTATACGGCCCCCCTCTGGGTGAGATATAAGAAGGAGAGCTTGTGCAAACTCCAGGTTGCGTATAATGACTGCCTCAAAATCCTGCTCAAGAGGCCCAGGGGTAGTAGTGCCAGCAAGCCTTTTTGTGATTTAGGGTTAATACTTTCCAGGCCACCCTGAAAAGACTGAGGAACAAGTTCATATGTAGACTGCAGGGGTCCCAGAATGATCTCATTATGCATTTGACCAATCCAGTGTGTTGTTCATTAACATAATATCACTGTCCTCAAAATCATTGTTGATCAATGATCTAATTATTGATCATCACTACGACGCACATTAGTGGAAATACCCTGGATCTGTTTCTCGCATGTGGTATTGCTGTCACGAATATTGACAACATGCCTCTTACATCAGTGGTGTCTGATCACTCACTTATTAAGTTTATAGTTTCGCTGCCGTGTTTAATGGAACAACAATCTTATATATCATTACGGCGATACATCAACTCCTCAACTAAGACTGAACTCGAAGCTAGACTGCCTGATGTCTTAGCTTCACATTTGACAAATACCGCGTCAGTAGACAGACTTGTGGATAGTTTAAACTCAGTGCTCAAAACCACACTCGACATGATTGCACCACCTGTGTTAAACCCACGCTCCCCCAAATCAGAGTCACCTTGGTTCAATGATTATCTGCGTGACCTCAAGCATAAAGCAAGAGGTCTAGAACGGAAATGGCGTCGTTCAAAATTAGAAGTATTTCACCTTGTGTGGCGTGATGCTATTTTAGACTATAAGCTTGCATTATTGGCTATAAAGCGGACTTACTACTCTGATTTGATCAACAAAAACAAGTATAACTCTAAGTTCTTGTTCGACACAGTGGCAACACTTTTGCATGGACAACCACCTGTAGTTCACTCTCCTTTTACAGCACAAGATTTCCTGGATTATTTTGGGAAGAAAATAGAAGACATCAGGTTAAACATATCCCGGCATGCCTTAACCCAGCCACTACACCCTGCTATTGAGGTGGGCGCCACTACTGAGGTATTACCTAGATTTACAGAATTTGATAGTATCTCACTAGGCATGTTGACAAAACTCGTAATGTCAACAAAAAGCACAACCTGTTTATTTGATCCTATACCAACAAAACTGTTTATGGACCTGTGGCCCACTCTTGGGTCGACTGTGCTGGAAATTATTAATCTTTCTTTAACTTCTGGATCTCTTCCTAAATGTTTCAAATCTGCAGTGATTAAACCATTATTTAAGAAACCTAATCTTGACCCTAGTGTATTGACAAACTATCGGCCGATATCAAATCTATCATTTTTCTCTAAAATTCTGGAAAAAGTGGTGTCACGGCAGCTCTTAGACTGTCTTACTGAGAATAATCTCTTTGAGCCACTGCAGTCTGTTTTTAGAAAATATCATTCCACAGAGACGGCTCTCACTAAAGTGGTGAATGATCTGCTTACATTGGATTCGGACACCACTACGGTTCTGTTGCTGTTAGATCTCAGTGCTGCATTTGATACAGTGGATCATCATATTTTACTTGATAGGCTGGGAAATCATTTTGGGATTACTGGGAGTGCCCTTGCATGGCTGACGTCATACTGGACCAGTCGTTCTCACTGTGTTTTGCACAGTAACACTACCTCTAACCTTAGTGACATGAAATTTGGGGTTCCATAGGGGTCTATCTTAGGCCCCCTGCTTTTCTTTCTGTATACATGCCGATAACTGCTGGTAATCTCGTTCACATAAAATCCTTAGAAGATTGCCTTGCATCAGTGAGAAGTTGGATGTCTAGAAACTTCCTACTTTTAAACTCTGATAAGACTGAAATTATGGTTCTTGGTCCAGTGAGACATCGGCATCAATTTGACCAGTTAACGCTCAGCCTCGGCTCGTGTGTCATACATCACACTGACAAAGTGAGGAACCTTGGGGTAATTTTTGATCCTTCATTGCCCTTTGGCCTCCACATTAGAAATATTACTAGGACTGCTTTCTTCCACCTGCGAAATATAGCGAAGATTCGTCCTATCCTGTCTGCGAGACCCTGATCCATGCATTTATCTCTTCTAGATTGGACTACTGCAATGTTCTATTTTCTGGTTTACCGCAGTCTAGCATTAGGGGTCTCCAATTGGTTCAAAATGCTGCAGCCAGACTTTTGACACGAAGCAGAAAGTTTGACCACATTACACCCATTTTGGCGTCTCTTCACTGGCTTCCTGTCCCAGTTAGATCAGATTTTAAGGTTCTGCTACTAACCTATAAAATTATTCATGGACTGGCACCTCCCTCCCTAGCTGACCTAATTAAACCTTACGTACCGGCCCGGGCTTTACGTTGTCAGGGTGCAGGACTACTCTGTGTCCCTAAGGTGAATAAGAAGTCTGCGGGTCACAGAGCTTTCTCTTATCGTGCCCCTGTTCTGTGGAATGATCTCCCTGCGTCAATAAAACAGTCAGATTCTGTGTCCAAGACGCACTTATTTTCCCTTTCATATGGCTAGCATACTGGTACAGTTTTGTTTTACACTTTTTACTCTTTTAATTCATTTATTAGTAATTGGAGGAGGCTGCGGCCTCAACTTTACCTAAATTCTGGGTCTTTTAGTGAAGTTTAGGGCTAGTGGCCAGCGATCACCTTAGTATTTCTCTGTTTTTCTTGTTGTTTAATGCTGGCAAATTATACAGTATTTTTTGTCTTTCTGATGCCTGATTCTGTCTTTTCTCTCTGTTTAAGGTGCAGCTCCATCCAGAGATGGGAGTTGTTTTCGTGTTGGCGATCCTCCTGTCCTGTGCGCCAATAGCATTTCTTGTATATTCGTCCGGGAATTGTTCTTTGAATTGTTCTGTAATTTATGTTTGAAGCATGGCCCAAGCAGAGGATCACCCCTTTGAATCTGGTCTGCTTGAGGTTTCTTCCTCAGAGCGAGTTTTTCTTTACCACTGTTGCTCTGGGGGTTGGTAAAGTTAGACCTTACCTGTGTGAAGCGCTTTGAGGCAACTCTGTTGTGATTTGGCACTATATAAATGAAAATAAATTGAAATTGAATTGAAATTGAATTGAAGTTCTGTCACATACCAATCCCATATGTGAAAACACTGGTATTTGTGCCTTTTATAGAATGTGTATTCATTTTTTTTTAAATGGCATTTTTTTTTTTTTATTGCTCTTATTTATTAGATGGCTTTTATTGAATTTGCACAAGCACTTTTTTTTAAATATTAGGTGATATAACACCTTTTTACATTATATGTTTGTTTTATGTATTGTATGTGGTGGTATGTCGATTTGGACGTTGGAATCTGTAATAAAGTTTGATTCATTGATTGAATATTCATGAGGCTTTGAAACGACCAGCTCATGTAGCCGCAACGCTCTGATCACTTCCTCCATCTTTTATGATGAAATAATGCTGAATTTATGTGGAAATCAATCAATCAATCAATCAATTTTTTTTATATAGCGCCAAATCACAACAAACAGTTGCCCCAAGGCGCTTTATATTGTAAGGCAAGGCCATACAATAATTATGTAAAACCCCAACGGTCAAAACGACCCCCTGTGAGCAAGCACTTGGCTACAGTGGGAAGGAAAAACTCCCTTTTAACAGGAAGAAACCTCCAGCAGAACCAGGCTCAGGGAGGGGCAGTCTTCTGCTGGGACTGGTTGGGGCTGAGGGAGAGAACCAGGAAAAAGACATGCTGTGGAGGGGAGCAGAGATCGATCACTAATGATTAAATGCAGAGTGGTGCATACAGAGCAAAAAGAGAAAGAAACAGTGCATCATGGGAACCCCCCAGCAGTCTACGTCTATAGCAGCATAACTAAGGGATGGTTCAGGGTCACCTGATCCAGCCCTAACTATAAGCTTTAGCAAAAAGGAAAGTTTTAAGCCTAATCTTAAAAGTAGAGAGGGTGTCTGTCTCCCTGATCTGAATTGGGAGCTGGTTCCACAGGAGAGGAGCCTGAAAGCTGAAGGCTCTGCCTCCCATTCTACTCTTACAAACCCTAGGAACTACAAGTAAGCCTGCAGTCTGAGAGCGAAGCGCTCTATTGGGGTGATATGGTACTACGAGGTCCCTAAGATAAGATGGGACCTGATTATTCAAAACCTTATAAGTAAGAAGAAGAATTTTAAATTCTATTCTAGAATTAACAGGAAGCCAATGAAGAGAGGCCAATATGGGTGAGATATGCTCTCTCCTTCTAGTCCCCGTCAGTACTCTAGCTGCAGCATTTTGAATTAACTGAAGGCTTTTTAGGGAACTTTTAGGACAACCTGATAATAATGAATTACAATAGTCCAGCCTAGAGGAAATAAATGCATGAATTAGTTTTTCAGCATCACTCTGAGACAAGACCTTTCTGATTTTAGAGATATTGCGTAAATGCAAAAAAGCAGTCCTACATATTTGTTTAATATGCGCTTTGAATGACATATCCTGATCAAAAATGACTCCAAGATTTCTCACAGTATTACTAGAGGTCAGGGTAATGCCATCCACAGTAAGGATCTGGTTAGACACCATGTTTCTAAGATTTGTGGGGCCAAGTACAATAACTTCAGTTTTATCTGAGTTTAAAAGCAGGAAATTAGAGGTCATCCATGTCTTTATGTCTGTAAGACAATCCTGCAGTTTAGCTAATTGGTGTGTGTCGTCTGGCTTCATGGATAGATAAAGCTGGGTATCATCTGCGTAACAATGAAAATTTAAGCAATACCGTCTAATAATACTGCCTAAGGGAAGCATATATAAAGTGAATAAAATTGGTCCTAGCACAGAACCTTGTGGAACTCCATAATTAACTTTAGTCTGTGAAGAAGATTCCCCATTTACATGAACAAATTGTAATCTATTAGACAAATATGATTCAAACCACCGCAGCGCAGTGCCTTTAATACCTATGGCATGCTCTAATCTCTGTAATAAAATTTTATGGTCAACAGTATCAAAAGCAGCACTGAGGTCTAACAGAACAAGCACAGAGATGAGTCCACTGTCCGAGGCCATAAGAAGATCATTTGTAACCTTCACTAATGCTGTTTCTGTACTATGATGAATTCTAAAACCTGACTGAAACTCTTCAAATAGACCATTCCTCTGCAGATGATCAGTTAGCTGTTTTACAACTACCCTTTCAAGAATTTTTGAGAGAAAAGGAAGGTTGGAGATTGGCCTATAATTAGCTAAGATAACTGGGTCAAGTGATGGCTTTTTAAGTAATGGTTTAATTACTGCCACCTTAAAAGCCTGTGGTACATAGCCAACTAACAAAGATAGATTGATCATATTTAAGATCGAAGCATTAAATAATTGTACAAAAGCTTCAAGTATCTGTCGCTGAGATAGATGATGATTGGAGTGCAATCTTAAGCAGAAACGAGTTGTTAATCAATGAACCGCGCGGCTGATGATGCATGCGCAGTGAAGGCAGGGTGGACCTGGTTTTAGGGGGAACCGCTCACCGGTAAAACGTGTCGCCAATAAAATTCAGTTTGCGACCATAAAACTCAGCATGAACATCCGCAAATCATCAGACACAACAGGAATATTCCCTAATTTTACACTAAGTTGAGTTGATTTAGCCCTATGTTAGAGTACATTTAACTCTATTTAGACTGGGACCAAATGTTATCCCAGCAGAGTACATTTTACTCAGCAAAATTTCCTGTGTATGAGAAAACGAGCGGAAGGTGTGTTCATTCTGGGCTTATTTTCTGCTTGGTACATTAGTCCAACGAGGTCTCCCCTAGGGTTGCCAACTCTCTGAAAAATAAATAAGGGACACCTCACCGCCAGGGCCGACCGGCCGACTGACCATTGCCTTCACCCTTCCCAGCGTCTGTGTGAAACGATTTTTAACCATTTGACTGTTGACTTGACCCTGAATTTAGGTAGATGCATACATGCATTTGTTCTGATATGAACACGTGGAAAACAAATTATTATTTAGCAATTTATTTTTAGTGCAAAATAAATTTTCACTCACAATTTCAATATGAGCATTCTGTCTTCTTTAAAAATAAATCTCTGTAGTGCTATTGCTTAACTTAAATTGTATAAATTAACAACAAAAAAACAATAGAAAATTTGCATCATCCAAAACAATGTAACAGTGCACATTTACACATTTAGTGTAATAAAAAGTGCAAAAAATAAAGTCTGAAAAGTAAACAATACTGTTGTCGCGCACCTTTTCCACCCAGCCATTTTCCTTTTCTCATTCTCCCCTGTATTTTTGCATTCTTTTCTGTTTTGTTTTTTTTTTTTGTTTTAGGAGGAGTAGTAACGACGTTACAGACATTGCTGTCCGTAGGCATATCTGGGGTGCCAGTGTCGGTGTCTGTATCGATATAAGCCATGCTGATTTGTTATTGTCGTCCAGCGACCGTCGTCGGCTCATGACGTAGATATCTTTTTGCGAGCAGATGTCCCTCGACCAATGAAATAAGAGTGATTCTGTATCGTCAACTCGTGTCTGTCAGCTCATTGGTGAAAAGCAGGAGAGAGGCTGGGATCAAATTTACTGTAAGTTTCCATATAAAGCGCCAGTCAATTCCATTGACATTTTACAGACTTTTTGATTCTCACAGAAATACGGGACAAACTGCGTCCCGTTTCAGGTCAATACGGAACGCACACTTTTATTTCCAAATAAGGGACGATTCCGTTTTTCAAGGGACGGTTGGCAACCCTAGTCTCCCCAGACCTGTAAAAATCTCTTCTGCTTTACTAGCTAAACATTGCTAGCAGTAGCATTTCATTATTTGAATTCCTTTAGCTGCACCCATATTCAACTTCTGATTATATTTTAATGCACCAGATAGCTGTTTCTGAAAACTGACACTTTCTCATGCTGATTTCTTTTCTTAAATAACTCACATATAGTGTTGCCAACTTGCCGACTTTCTCACTAAATCTGGCAACTTTCCAAACCCTCTTGGCAGCTTATTTTCTAAAAAGCGACTAGTGACAAATGTAGGTAATTTTCCTGGTGTCACTGAAGACTCTTCTGGTGTTTGGTGACTCAAAAGTGAAAGCACATATTGATCTACAGTCTCTGTTCTCACCGAGTAGCAGCGGCCACTCGGCTGCTATTACATATTGTCACCACAAGAGTGTGGTACTCACTAACCAATGAGTCTTGTTAACGTGAGCAGTAAATTAAGCAATAGGCCTACAGCATAATTTAATGTTAAAGGATGCTAAATTATGCTAATGAAGTAAAGATTAAAAAGCACAATCAAAGAATAAAATCATAGAAAAGTAAAAATAATTTAAAAAACACACAATAACATAAAATACTAACAATAAAACAGGTTAAAAAGATGGGTCTTCAATCTAGACTTAAGAATCTCCACAAAGTCCAACCCTCATATCTGCGCAGGGAGATCATTCCACGGAGCTGGGTCTGTGAGCCGCAGACTTTTTATTCACCCTAGGAACACACAGCAGTCTTGCACGCTGCAAACGCAAGGCCCGAGCCGGTATGTAGGGGTTAACCAAGTCAGCCAGGGAGGTGCCAGTCCCTGAACAATTTTATAGGCCAGTAACAGCACCTTAAAATCCGATCTCAGAGAGACAGGAAGGCAATGAAGCAATGCCAGAACGGGTGTAATGTGGTTAATCCTTCTACTTCATGTCAGATGTCTGGCAGCAGCATTTTGAACCAATTGAAGACCCCACATGCTGGACTGCGTTAAACCACAAAATAGAGCAGTCCAAGCTAGAAGAGATAAATGCATGTATCAGAGTCACAGCATCAGCCATAGACAGGGTGGGACAAATATTTGCTATATTTCACAGATGGAAGAAAGCAGTCCTCGTAGTGTCTCTAATGTGGAGGTCAAAGGATAACATAGGCTCAAAAAGTACCCCAAGGTTCCTCACTTTGTCCGTATGATGTGTAACACACAAACCTAAGCTAAGCGTTAACTGGTCAAATTAATGCCGATACCTCACTGGACTAAGAACCATCAATTCAGTCTTATCAGACTTTAAAAGTAGGACATTACCAGACATCCAGCTTCTCACTGCTGCAAAGCAGTCTTCTAAAGATTTTTTGTGAATGAGATTACCAGCAGTTATCGGCATGTAAAGTTGAGTATCATCAGCATAACAACGAAAGTCAATCCCAAACTGCTGCAGTATATGCCCAAGGGGTGCTACATAACAGGAGAAAAGCAGGGGGCCTAAGAGGGATCCCTGTGGAACCCCAAATTTCATTTCACTAAGGTTAGAGGTAGTGTTATTATACAAAACACAGTGAGAACGACTGGTCAGGTATGACGTCAACCACGCAAGGGCACTTCCAGTAATCCCAAAATGATTCCCCAACCTACTGAGCAAAATATGATGATCCACTGTATCAAATGCAGCACTCAGATCTAATAGCACCAAAACTGTAGTGGTGTCAGAGTCCATTGCTTGCAGCTCGTTCACCACTTTAGTGAGAGCTGTCTCTGTGGAGTGATATTTTCTAAAAGCAGACTGCAATGGCTCAAAAAGATTATTCTCAGTAAAGTGGTCCACGAGCTGCCGTGAAACCACTTTTTTCCAGAATGTTAGAACAAAATGATAGATTTGTTATCGGCCTATAATTTTTCAATACACCGGGGTCAAGATTAGATTTCTTAAGTAATGGTTTAATCACTGCAGATTTGAAACATTTAGGAACAGATCCAGACGTTAGTGAGGGATTAACAATTTCCAACACAGTCGGCACAAGAATGGGCCACAGGTCCTTAAACAGTTTTGTTGGTATGGGATCAAATAAACAGGTTGTACTTTTTGTAGACGTCGCGAGTTTTGTCAACACTATCAAATTCTGTAAATCTAGGTAACACCTCAGTGGTAGCACTCACCTCCATAGCAGGGTGAAGTGTCTGGGCCAAGGTGTGCTGAGATATGCTCAACCTAATGTCTTCTATTTTCTTCTCAAAATAATCCAAGACGTCCTGTGCTGAAAAGGGAGAGCAACAAACAGTTGGCTGTCCATGAATGAGATTTGCTACCGTGTCAAACAAAAACTTTGAGTTATGTTTTTTTTTATTGATCAAATCAGAGTAAAAGGTCTCCTTTGTAGCCAATAGTGCATGCTTATAATCTAAGAGCATCACACCAGGCGAGGTGGAACACATCTGATTTGGAGCTACGCCATTTCCATTCCAAACCTCTAGTCTTCTGCTTGAGGTCACGCAAGTAACAATTGAACCAAGGCACTGTGCCTTGGGAAGGTCTGGCCTTAACAGAGGAGGCTCAATCTTATCAAGTGTAGTTTTGAGCGCTGAATTTAAGCTATCCGCAAGACTCCAAACTTGAAGCTAAAATATCAGGCAGTCTAGCCTCAACTTCAGTCATAGTTGAGGGTTTAATGCATCGCCGCAGTAATAGGCAAGGTTGTTGCTCCACTAAACATGGCAGCGTAAATATTAACCTAATATGTGAGTGGTCACAGACCACCGATCCAAGAGGCAAGATGTCGATATTGGTGACAACAAAGCCACGTGCGAGAACCAAATCCAGGGTATTTCCACTAATGTGCACCGAGTCCTGAATGCATTGCTGGAATCCTAATGCATCCACAATTTCCATAAATTATTTGCAAAGGGGATCAGAGGGCTTATTTATATGAATGATAACTAGTTGACAAGTTGGAAATGAACACACCAAATTCATCTAGCTTAGAATTCAGAGTATGGGCCAGGGGGCCTATAAACAGTGACAAAATAACATGACTGATTTCCATACTGCTGTCCCTGACAATACGTAGCATCATGGGCAGAGCGGAGAATCAGATGCTCAAATGAATTATATTTGTGACCCCCAACAGCTGATAAGGTAAACCTAGATTTATAAATAAAAGCAACACCCCCGCCTTGCTTCGCACCACAAGAAATTGGGCTGAATATGTATGCCGGTGGGCAGGCCTCATTCAAGGGAAGGACAGCTGTAGGTTTAAGCCAGGTTTCACATAACCCAATTATATCTAAGTGGTGATCCACAATTAGATCATGAATCAACAGAGACTTTGAGGACAGTGATCTGATGTTAATAAGATCCAAACTAAGGACCTCAGTAGAGGTAACAATTGGACTATTCAGGTTTAGGGGTGGTTCCAGAGTAACATTTATAAGGTGCCTGGAAGTAGGTTTAGGTTTGAGACATTCCACTTGGATTGTAGGTACCAGACATGAAATATTTAATATAACTGGAACAGCCAGCGGGCCATCCTCAATTTCAATGTCATCCAATATAGTAATGGGTATTAAGTTTGCAAACATATCTATGATTTTTAAGGACACGTCTGCGGAAGCCACAGTCTGAAAAAACACTATCGCCACAATGGGTTGTCTGCACTAAATTCCCCACTAAGCTAGTGGATTCCACAACCACATTTATCATAAGCCCTGCAGGGTCTCTAATCCCCTGCTCCACGACCTGCTGTAAAACCCTAATGTTACACTCCCTGTAGAGTTCTATCTATGTTCATGGACAGGATGGTGGTGCCTTCCCTAGTAGGGTGAAGGCCATCCAGCATCAGCAAGTCATGCCAGCCCCTAGAACGAAGGCCAGTTATCAACAAAACTAAAACCGTGCTGTGTACAAAACTGTGCCAGTCACCTATTTAACAAAGTCAGCCTGCTAAAAACCTCATCATTACCCTGGGAGGGGTAAGTTCTTTGGCAAACATTACAAGCCTTGTCATCCTTCAATAAACATGAACAATATAAGAGGTCTATATTATTTGCATGATATTAGGATATACATTTTCTGTTTGATATTGAATTTAATAAAAATATGAGTTTAAATTCATAAATGTAAACAATAAGAAAATATTCACTTCAATGCACATTAAGGAATCACGTCTGCCTGTAAGCCTGCAATAAAATTGTTTCTGTCCACACGGAAAGTCAGATAATGCAAATCAATAGACTATAAAGGCAAGGATTGTCATGACATTCTCAGGGCTGCATTTGCCATTAAAGCCTAGAGACACCTGAACAAGCCCCGTGCCAGTTAAGCCATGGGCTACCAGAACCTGTCGCCCAAGCGCTCCCTGACCTGAAACCTAAACCTGATTGTGAAGTCTACCTGTGTACTGCTCTGTACATGCACACCCAGCAGTATAAAAGTAGGAAATGATTAACATTTAGGCTAACTGGGAACAGACGAACGAACATGTGATGGGAAAGCGTTGTGGGGCCAATTAAGCCAATTAAGCCAATTTAGGGGCTGCCAGTACAAATGTAGGCCTAATTAGTCTCTCGACTTTGAGAAGCCCTGGCCTTAAGAAGTTATTTTATTTTTAGAAGTGTTGGCCAAGTTTAACTCCATGGACAAAACAAATAAACAAACAAGAATCAAGTTTATTTGTAGTTAAGGATATTAAGGTGTTTTTACTTACTTTTTTGTTTCTCCCACAATGTTATTCTTTTTTCCTAGCGCATCTGTTATGACATCATATTATGGAAATAATATGCAAATTCAGTTCAGCCAATAGCTACTTTTCTCACTGAGGATTTGCCGACATTGCTCACATATGCAGGTGATTTTTTTCAAACCAGGGGGTCATCTATCCAGCCACATGTGAACAAAATAACTTTGAGCCAGTTTGTACCAAACATGGTGGAATAATTGAGGGTCAGAGAATACCAGATGTTTAAATATAACAGGGAATCTTTAGAATTGTCATGATCCGGCCCTTTAGGGCCAGTTGTTATAGTTCTGGACTCTTTTCCACCTCTGTGCTCTGAGCCTTCAGTGTTGTTTTTCATGTCATGTCAGGTTATCATGGTCATGCTTACGTTATGATTGGTTTTGTTTCATTTATTCTCTGTGTATCATATGCTTGCCACGTATATAGTTTTGCTTTATTGCTTGCTTTCATTCTTGGTCCCTTATGTTGCTTTAGTCTTAATATAATTCTGTTTATCACATTTATTGTGTTAATGCTTTAGTCACAGGTTTTGGTTATTATTTATCTTCAAGTGTTTCCTCATCTGATTATTGTTCCATTTGTTATTTATTGCATTATTCTGTAGTGTCTGATTTTGTCGTTCTGTTCATTTATTTTTGGTGCAGTCTTAGTTTATGTTGTCACCTTTTTATCGGTTATCGCATTTAATTTTGCATTTTAATCAGTGTCAGTTCTGTTCTGGCTTCGATTATAATCATCGCCACCCACACACCTGCACCTCATCACACCTTGATTAACCTGCTCCCTATTTAAGCGCTCACAGTCTCACATCTCACTGCCAGATTGTTGATTTTGTCACTTTCCAGCCTTTGCACCTTGCTCCTTTTACCTGCTTGTATCCTGACTTTACCTTGATTTTGCCTTTGCCTATGATAGCCCAAACACCATGTTTTTTGACCTGTGCCTGTTTATTGAAGTACATCTCAGCCTCTCGCCATTCTGCTACCTTTGCCTCACTACACATGGATTCCCCATGTACCGACCTCCTGACTGAACTTTATCAGTCGTGTGAGCTTGCGTTTGTGTCCACCCGGTTTGTGCCACACCTGATAAGAATGGCTACTCCAAGAAGAAGACAAATCTTAAATAGGCCCTAACACCCACTGGTGTCATTACCTATCCCAGGATTCCACTGTATAAAGCAGATGAAAGATGCCAACTCCCTTTGTACACCAGTCCATCACAGGTTACTTCCCCAGCCAAGACTTGTACCAATTTATAACTGAACTGAAACAATATAGATGAATTGTGTTGTCTGAGGACAGGGAATTGAACAAAGGTCGACATATTGGTAACCCATCTCCTTATCCCATGGAGCTACCTGCTATGCCAAGGAAATGGTTAACCCTCAAGCAACCGGGTGGGGTCATTTATGACCTCAGGCGTATATTTTTGTGCACAATTTTTCAAATTTTAATAGGAAAAAAGTTTCCTACCATGAATTTATCAATCTATTTATCCTGTATTTGTTCATAGAATTTTGCAAGGATTGGCCAATCTGTGTGGTAAGTATAATCCAAACTTGTGTGGGGTCACTTATGACCCCCAGGAAAATCTATGAGATTTTCAACATCATAGCTTCAGACGGCATTATAATTTGCCAATTCTAATCATTATATTTTACTGTTTTGCAGGGAAGCATGGCCACCAGACCTAGAATAGGAAGATTTACAGCTGCACAAGCATTGGGACTGATTCTAGATGCCCAGAGTGAGGATGAAAATAGCTCATGATTGTCAAAAGGATGACTGATAGGATCACTGAGATTTGTGTTAAAGTATTGGCATATTTGCTAGTCACCGGTTCTTCAATATTTAATGCTACCATATTACCATACCATATTAGTCGTTTAAAATAGCTTGGTCGCTTGAGGGTTAAAGATAGACCTAACACTAATATGAAGTCATATGTCACACTTAGTCACAGGGTCTTTGACATTGGGTGGTCTTAGAAGATCAAACTCACAGTGAAAGCTGTTAAACTGTTTGGAGCAGTTATGCCAATACTTGGTAGAAATGTTGTGGGTTAATCAAGAATAAAGACGTTTTTTTGACCCACTTAAGAGTCACAGGGGGCTGAACACTATCCCAGCAGTCATTGGGCAAAACACAGGGTACACTATGAAAAGGCCACCAGTCTACCGCAGGGCCGACACATAACATTCACAGTCAATTTAGAGTCACCAGTTCACCTAACCTTCATTTGTTTGGAAGTGGGAGGAAGCTGGAGCACCCAAACCAGGGACCTTCAAGCAGTGAGGCACACACACAAAGATAAGGGAGACTCAAGCAAAATATGTTTTATAGTGATAATGTGAACACAGCTTCAGTCAGTGTGCAACTCTCATCTCCCAGATTCATGCACAGCGGAGGTGGAGTACAGCACAGGCTGGCAGTTTGACAGCCAGTATTTGCATAGCAGAGGTCAGGTATAACACAAAGCTCTCTGTGTTCTACAGCAAAATAAAAAATAAAAAAACTGACTGACAGGCAGATATTAAAAACTACAGGAAATTTAGCCACTAAGGAACAAAAGCACACACGCACGCACGCACGCACGCACACACACGCACACACAAGCTATTTTTATGGCATATTTTCAACATGTCCTCAGCAGGACTTACAGTTGTGCTCATACATTCACATACACTGGCAGATTTTTTTTTATTTTTTAGGCATTTTTCAGAGAAAATGAATGATAACACAAAAACTATTTTTTCACTCATGGGTAGTGGTTGCATGAAGCCATTTATTGTCAAACAACTGTCTTCACTCTTTTTAAATCATAGTGATAACAGAACTTACACAAACTAAAAAGTTAACATAACAAATAAAAAGTTAACAGTGATTTTGGCCTGATAACATGCACACAAGTTGACACAAATGGGTTTGAATGGCTACAAAAAGGTAACTATCCTCACCTGTGGTCTAGTAGAGAAGCTTGAATCTTCGACTGGACTGGGTTGCTTGACGCGAGGACGTTTCGCTTCAAATCGCAGAAGCTTCCTCAGCTAAAATTCTTGCTCTGGTAGTCTGACTTCTGTCTTGACTCTTGTAGAGAAGAATAAACAGAAGCCACAAAAGCTGGAGTTTTAAACCTAACCAGACCCCTCCTACCGAGAGGCAGACTGCTATAGGCTAGTGACTAAACAGTAGCTCTAATTAGCACCTATTGTGCTCTAGTTAGCACCCTCCTAATGACAGGGCAGCTGTCCCTCTTAATGATGGGACGGACAACTCTCCTGATGATGTGAATTACTCATTACCATGAATAAAAGACTGAAAGCGTTCACCTGCATCCCCACCACTGAGGCCGTCTCAGCTGTGAGGCAGAGACTGCTAGAGGATGTGGCTCTACATGAAAGGACCAAACTCACACCAGACCACATCTGCCAACTCTTGGAGATCTGTCTTAACACCACGTATTTCCTGTTTAGGGGGAATTACTACAGGCAGATCCATGGTTGTGCGATGGGGTCTCCAGTATCCCCCATTGTGGCCAATTTGTCCATGGAGCGTGTGGACAAGACAGCCTTGACGTCTTTCACGGGCACCCCTCCCAGTCACTGATTCAGATATGTCGATGACACATGGGTTAAAATCAAGCAACAGGAGGTTGAGGACTTTACAGAACTCATCAACTCGGTGGACTCCAATATCAAGTTCACACGTGAGGATGCCAGAAACAACCATTTAGCCTTCTTGGACTGTGATGTTACGATTGGAGAGAACAGGCAGCTCCAGACAGGGGTTTACAGAAAACCCACTCACACTGACCAATATCTGCTCTTTGGCTCAAACCACCCCCTTGAACACAAGCTCGGGGTGATCAGGACTCTTCAACACAGAGCCCTACAGGTGCCTACAACTACAGAGGGAACGGCTAAAGAACAACAACTTGTCCGGAAAGCTCTCACAGTATGTGGGTACCCACGATGGTCCCTGGACAAAGTGCAGAAGTCCCAGAGAACAAAGAGACCCGATAGACAGGAGACGGAGACAAGAAGAAGAGGAGTGTCTCTCCCTTATTTAGCAGGAGTAGGGGGAAAACTACAGAGGATCTTCAAACAGCACAAAATCCCAGTTTATTTTAAACCTGTTAACACCTTGAGACAGAAATTAGTTCACCCTAAGGACAGGATCCCTAGTTACAAACAGAGCAATGCAGTGTATTCTATCAGATGTCAGGAAAACTGTAACAAACACTACATAGGTGAGACTAAGCAACCTTTACACAAAAGGCTATACCAGTACCGCAGAGAGGGCGCCAGTGGACCTCAGTCTGCAGTTCATCTCCACCTTAAAGACACTAACCACACATTTGAGGACAAGGAAGTTAAAATCTTAGCCAGAGAGAAGAAATGGTTTGAGAGAGGGGTCAAGGAGGAATTCTATGTGAAACAGTTGAAACCCAGCCTTAACCGGGGAGGGGGTCTGAGACATGCTTTGTCCCCTGTTTACAATGGGGTACTCAGGTCAAAGCAGTTTCAGTCTTTTGTTCATGGTAATGAGTCATTCATGTCATCAGGAGAGTCGTCCGTCCCATCATTAGGAGGGACAGCTGCCCTGTCATTAGGAGGGTGCTAACTAGAGCACAATAGGTGCTAATTAGAGCTATTGTTTAGTCACTAGCCTATAGCAGTCTGCCTCTCGGTAGGAGGGGTCTGGTTAGGTTTAAAACTCCAGCTTTTGTGGCTTCTGTTTATTCTTCTCTACAAGAGTCAAGACAGAAGTCAGACTACCAGAGCAAGAATTTTAGCTGAGGAAGCTTCTACGATTTGAAGCGAAACATCCTTGCATCAAGCAACCCAGTCCAGTCGAAGATTCAAGCTTCTCTACTATGGAAACCACGTGGACAACTGAGAGCCTTCACAGAAACCTGTGGTCTGTTTGCTTGTAAACAGTGTGTGTATCAAAGGTCAGTGAGTTTCTGGGCTCCTGACAGACCCTTGCATCTTTCATCCAGTGCTGCACTGATATTTCTGGTTTCTGAGTCAGATGGAAAGCAAAAGAATTGTCAAAGAATCGGCGGGAAAAGGTAATTGAGCTGTATAAAACAGGAAAGGGATATAAAGAGATATCCAAGGGACTGAGAATGCCAATCAGCAGTGATCAAATTCTAATTAAAAAGTGGAAAATGAGGAATCAGTGGTTGTTCCCTTATACGTTGTCTACTGGTTTCTAGTGTCGGTAACAAGTTTGTAAACCCTTAGTAATGTGAAATAGAGGGTCACCAATGTTGCCTTTCGCAAAAGATGGCAAGGGGGTGTGAAACCCCATTGCCAAAAAACAAAAACAAAATTATGACTGGCAATCGTAAAATGCACCACCACTAGATGACATTTAATTGATTCTTGCTCCTTCTTGTTTTTAAACTCTCCGTGGTGAAATGTGATCATTCTATGGAAAGCAGTATTTGGTGACACTCCGCATCATGCGTCAGGACACTGGTTTGAGTAGTCATGTGATCAGTCAGCTATGGAAATTCCGAGGGCATTCTTTGACCCTGCCATATGTGGCTTACTTTAACAAAGTGCACGTGCAGACACTTACAAGCGTAGCACTTTCTACCCTCTCTTAAAGTCTCTCCTCCTCTTCTCAAACCAGCCCTTTGGAAAGAACGCACCTTTATGTCATAATTTAAGGATGTTGTAGGTGCTGAGGTCAAACTGCTGCTAAGGCAAATGATGGCTGTAATTTCTTATTCCCTCTGAGTTTATGTGTGACTGCAGCACAATTTGGAGCAGGCCTATTTATAGCTCACCACCAGCAGCCTGCAGAATGAAAGTCACACCGGGAGATTTCGGGAGGGAAGTCCTTGAGCTTTTCTGTCAAAAGCGAGGTATTGTGATGTCAAGTTTGCCAACGAGGTTGATCACTGTCAAATCACAGTGCACGGGCTTGCTTAATACCTATCTATCACACAAGCACAATGTCATGTGCACAATCCCAGAGCATGTGCACATGACATATAGGTGCAGGCACATAGAAAATGATGTACACACGTTGCATGATGGGTTCATTCAATTATTACACTTTCCCAAAAACAAAGGACCAAAATAACAAGAAAAATCTTACTTTGTGTGACTTTTTATAAAGTTCCAGATGGAGATTTGTCCACTGCTGTCCACTTGGCTGTGTCTTCTATCTGCAGACTGAAGATCTAAGTAAGTAAAAGCCAAACAAACAAAAGTGTTTGGATTGCATCTCCATCAGCCCAAGTCTCACTCGGCTGCTTATGGATGCTCTCTGGGATAAGGAGGGAACTCTGTTCACAGCTCTCAGGGTCGCAGCCAATCGTGTCACAGTGGTTTCTGCTTCTGGGCCAATCACATGCCTCCTGTGACCCAGCCTCCACCTCCACTGCCTGCTGAAAGTTCCCATAGCTGTATATGAAGAGAGGCTTTAATAGTAGGAGGGAGAGTATGACGGGCTGGAAAGAAGTGATGTAGATTATACAGCATGATGGAATAAAAACAGAACAGCCCTAGAAATATTACCTCAAGGAGTCATTAACATACAAGTGGATGAAGAAGGAAAAGGAAACTCTGGAAATAGTTGACTGTGTGATTTGCTCCTGTGCCAAAAAGTCTTTTTCCAGTTTGTAAGTTTATTCTCTGCCAATGAGGTTCTGTCATTGCCTTGGCTTAGTTGTGTCTTCAGCTGTAGACAGGATATCTTGTAAAGATGTAAAAAGCTTTTCTATGGCTTTAGAAAAGTATTACCCTCTAAAATACAGACAGGGAATAGAAGATAGATCAGTGAGTCCAAGCCATATAATGAGGCCAGTGTCTTTCAAATCAGGTGAAATTTAATACACCAGATCATTCAATAAAGTAACTTTTTTTTTGTTTTTGTCCATAGAAAATCCCATAGATGTGTCTGCCATCTGCTGGATGATTAGTGGATGCTGGGTTGATGATGGATTAAAAGCTGGTGAGGTTGTCATTGAGACCTGTCCAGCTCAGGTCTTTGTGTCCCGGATGCATCTACCCAAACAGATGTCAGACATCCAATGGACAATTTTCAAGTTGCGCTGCTGAGACTTCCGGTTAGTGAGCCTCTCGCTTGAGTGTTTGCCGTCATTAGAAACAACAACTTGTTATGACGCCTCGCAGCTAACTGAACGGTTGTTATGGGCCAGTTACCGTGTTTGTGAAGTGTTGTGTGTTCTCCAAAACAGAGAAAATTAAAAAGCGAAAAACTCAGTCTGTGAGTCTGAGCAAAAAACAGAAGAGTGACGGATGTCTGCTGAGGAGCTTCTTTCAGAGACTGTTCGTCAGTGTGGTCCCGGTGTGAGGGGAGTGCTGAACCCCTCACACCAGCCAGAGAGAGACAGCAGCCACGCGAATAGCAAACTTCAACTGTGGGTGCACACCCGCCAGGTCAACAGTCACTCCCGGTTATTATGACGCCTCATGGAGCGCCTAACCGATCCGTTGTTATCACTCCTCACGGAACAGCTAACCGATCCTTTGTTATGACGCCTCACGGAGCGGCTAACCCAGGGGTGGGCAGCGAGGGCCGAGACAGTGCAGGTTTTACTTGCAACTAATAACCTCAGCAGGTGGGTTGCTGATGAGCTTCTCCCCTGAACATAAACACCTGATTGTCAATTAAATCACCTGCTGAGACACCTGATCATGACTGACATCACCTGCTGAGGTGATTGGTAGTAAGCAAAACCTGCAGTGTCTCAGCCCATCATGGCACATGATTGCCCACCCTTGGCCGATACGTTGTTAAGACTCCTCACAGAACAGCTAACCCTTCCGTTGTTATGACTCCTCATGGAACAGCTAACCGATCCGTTGTTATGATACCTCATGGAACAGCTAACCGATCCGTTGTTATGATGCCTCACAGAGCGGATGACTGATCGAGCCTGGACACTGGTTAAACGATGTCTCCAAAAGTCAACGTAGGTCCAGATTTTCTTGTTTTGTTTTGTCTTTGGTGTTCTTCATTAGTGCAGTGTGATCGGGCTTTACATTCATTGCTAGGAAAGTTCAGTGACCAAAATACCAACATTCTGGGCTCAATGAACATGTTATTATTATTTTCTTTGTGTGACTGACATTGTTATTCAAGCATTCAAAGGGCTATTCCTACCTCCACACAACTCCAAACAGCAACCAGAAAGTTTCTTGACAGTTCTTATTGCTGAATGAAACCGCATCTCCCCAACCGGATAGAGTTGTAACGTCATTGCGCATGTGTGTAGGCGCTGCTCTATCGCAACTTGAAAATCACCCATTGACATCTTAGGTCACGAGTTAGCGTCCACATCACACAATCACACAGTAACAAAATAAACACCAGGACCCTAAAAATTTGGCCAAATTCCTCTGTCCAGGGAACCTCAGGACTTCTTAAGTTGTCAACTCACTGACTGTTTTACAGGGTACATAATTATGCTGTTCCAAAGGAAACAGCATAATTATGGGAATATTTGTTTGACAGCTCAAATCAGATTTAATCACATACAGTATTTCTATAAAAAGACCAATGAACATGAACCACATTTATGTATTTGTTGAGGTCAACGTTGTGAAGGAAAACATCATAAACAAACCAAGTGGACAATGTTGCCAGTTTGGTCATTTTTCCTTGCATCCATTCTTGTATGACTGGAACATGTTGACCTCAGGGCTATAATGCCGACAAACAGCTGTGTTCAGACTAAGTCTGTTCAAGCAAAAATAAAACCAAACAACGTCTGCATGAGGGAGGTGCAAAGCTTTGTGAGTCTGTAAAACCTCAAAACCACCCACAGAGAAAAATAAAACATGAAATGTCCCTTGACTATTTTGAAGAATACATTAGAGAATGTGCCTGTCTGGTGCACTCGGAGTGAAGAGACACTTATCCAAATATGTGCTCAATGAAACGTATCTTGTCTATCATCCAAATATTGATGAAGAACATAAGCAGTGGAACAGCAGTAATTTTAACACTGAGATTAATCGTGAAAACATCTGAGTCAGGACACGTTTTCAGCACATATCATACATCTCTGGTGTACAAGGTGGAGGGCCACTTCCAAAAAATTGATTCAATTTCGGGCACATATTTGAATAAATGATTTATTCCTCACTATTACCAAATTGAGGTATTGAGCAGAACAAGAAATGCTATGTAATGAGAGCATAAGTGCATTTAAATATCTTACATGCAGCCTTCAGATACTGAAATGGAATATACAGATATAGTTCTAATTTGTAATCAGTAAACCCTAAAGAAGGTAATTTTGATATACCGTATTTTACAGAGTATAAGTCGCAGGGTGCTTTTTTTACTAGTTTGGGAGGTCCTGCTACTTATACTCTGGTGTGACTTGTATACAGAAAAATCATTATTTTAATAACAATTTCTGTTGGACTTTCCCAGGAATCAAAGCACTATCCAAAATAAATTACAGTAATAAATTTGTAGGTGCAGTAATAAGTACAGCACAACAATGCCAAAAAACATACCTAATAAAAGATAATAATACTGAAAAAACAAAAGTGCAACTTATCTATGAGTTTTTCCTCTTCAAGAGGCATTTTAACAGGTGTGTGTGTGTGTGTGTGTGTGTGTGTGTGTGTGTGTGTGTGTGTGTGTGTGTGTGTGTGTGTGT
Organism: Thalassophryne amazonica; assembly: GCF_902500255.1. Taxonomy (NCBI): domain Eukaryota; kingdom Metazoa; phylum Chordata; class Actinopteri; order Batrachoidiformes; family Batrachoididae; genus Thalassophryne; species Thalassophryne amazonica. Next base: position 71,332,684 of record NC_047107.1, read on the forward strand.
GTGTGTGTGTGTGTGTGTGTGTGTGTGTGTGTGTGTGTGTGTGTGTGTTGCACACTTGAATCTAGATTCATTAAATCCAGTGTGGCTTTTCTTTAAATGGCACAGGCTGCAAAATGTAGACACAGTACGTAGTTACTATCATTACCATTGAGTGTCACCTTTTGCTGGCGCACTGTGTGAGTGGCCTGGCCGTGTTTACAACAGAATGAATAAAGCTGTGATTTCCTGTCTCATATGACTGGAGTTACAGTTGGCACAAGTACGAATATTAAAAACTAATCAACAAAGTACCATGAGGTCACTACAGGGAGAAGATAATTAGCTTTAGCTGCTAAAATGGCTTTACATGTCAACCTATATGGATTGTCCGTAAATTATACTGATTTTTCAGAGTTTCAGAGTCATACGGACGTACAAATAAAGTCTTACAGATATTCAGGGTTTGGTCTGCAGCGGTTCTGTAATCAACCGTTTCTGCAGCACGACTCCACTTTGAAGCGTGAACCATTGAAGCAATGCTTCAATCCACTAGTTCGTTGGTTCTTTGATTCGCTGCTCTTCAGAAACGGCAAGTCCGCTTCTTAACCCCTCTCAAAGCCATTAAAATATTGTGTCACTTTTATGTGGATTAAAGTCACTAACTGGGACTCTTGTCTTGTTGTAGTCAAGAAATTAGAATCGTCCTCCGTTCCGTTGGCACAGCTCCAAACGCTGCGCGGCTCTCTGCTGAGACAGTCTGGTCAGAATAACTTTAAAACGAATTGCCGCTTTAAATAAAATGACACCTCTTACAAATGTTGTAAGACAGACAAGAAACTACAATCAACTAAAACGTTTTTTTCCTCCCAAAATGAGACGTGCTGTATTCTTTATGAATTACATCTTAACGTGCTGTAAGAGCTCAGCTCAAACGTATGGAAAGACATTCATGCCAATAATGTCTGAAAGGAAATGCTTTTGAAATAACTACGGATTTAGTTTATTCCTATTTATGGCCAGAGATCAAGGATCCACCATGTAGAGTTTATTATGTCCAGAGTTTAAGGATCTAGTGACCAATTTCATATTTATTTACTTTAAGACTCAATAAAATGTTGTTCAGTTTCAGTTCAGTTTCGATTTAATTGGCTTATAAAGCGCTAAATCACAACAAAATCCGTCTCAAGGCGCCTCACATAGAACAGTTCAACATAAAAAAAATTAAATAAATAAATAAAATAAAAATCAAATACATAATTAAAAACAGAAGTAAAATAATACAACAGATAAAAAATAAAAACCATTCATAAGAAAGAGAATAAAAATAGGCTTTAAGTGTTGACTTAAAAATGTCCACAGACTCCAACTGCCTCACGGTCGCAGGAAGACCGTTCCACAGAACGGGTGTACGATAAGAAAAAGCTCTTTGACCCACTGACATAGAAAACCTGTAAAGCCTACTTTTAGTACACAAAAAATTCACAAGAGGCATCAATAAGGGAATCGATAAGGAATCGGATCGATAAGCAGAATCGATAATGGTATCAATATTGATAACATCTTATCGATACCCATCCCTAATAAACACAGGGGCGAAGTCGAGGATCAACGACATGCCAGTCTGCAACATCGGCACTGGCGAGGCGATTTTCGATACACTTGATGAAGTTCTGAGGTATGTTTTATTTTGTTCATTATATTTGATTTATTTTTCATTTTATTAATGTATTTCCATTAGTGACACACAGTTCTTGTTTCTGTAAAAAAATAACTAAATTTGACACATTCAGATCTATAAAATTCAGCTTGACGCATGAATACAAGATCTCTATTGTTTGAAATTCAACTGTGGAGGAAATACTAATGATCCTGACTTTAATGTCATTGTGGCAACTCATAATATGTGGACAAAAACCCAATTATGTGATACCGCTAATGTGGTTGTGTGTACTGTAATAAAGCTGATTTTGGTGCGATTTGGAGGTTATAAGGATTTTGTGTTGATTTTATGGATTTTCTCACTTGGTTATACAGGTGGACCCTCAAAGGGGTTGGCATGTATGACTTTAGCTGCTAAGCATTAGTTTCATAGCTAATCTATACTGAGAATATATGTAACATACACTATAAACATACAGGGCTCTGCCTAAGCAATGGAATACTTTCATATTTAGGGTGTTACTTCTCTGTTTTTCCATGTAATTTTGCTTAAATTTATCAAAATCTGTTTGTTCCTAGCCATGCAGCATCTTCTTGTGAAGCGACATCATCAGAGCTCAGAAGTAACACTTGTCCACTCGACATTAAGTAAATGGTGCTATCGGAGTAGTGCTTCGTGCTTCTCTCTTAATTTTCAGCTGTGTTTTGAATGAAATCTAGTCAAAAATCAACATATTTCAGTGATCCTGGGGCGGCAGAAGCATTTTTCTGATTAACTCAGGGTTTACACTTACGCCATCCTAACGGAAAATCAATAACACTGGATGCAATATAGTATAATGTCCCCGGGATGCGCAGCTCCAAGTTGGAAAAAAAAAGTTTGTGTCATTGCAGTGTATATATATATATATATATATATATAATATATATCTCAATGCATTCATGTGGACATCTCAAAAGATCTCATTTTAATTTACTTTAATCTTGGGAGGGCAAGGGCCTTAATCGCCAAGTTGCTCTGTGAGCAGATGAGCTCCTTACATGGCATCACACTGACACTGGTGTGTCAATGTGTGAATATGAGGCATCACTGTAAAGCACTTTGAGCATCTGCTCCAGATGGGAAGGCACCATACAAATGCAGTCCATTTTTACTGTCTGCTTCTTTTCACTTTGCTACTCAAAGTCATAGTGCACTTATGTTAACGTTTGCTTTAAAATTTTTGTGTTCCTGTTGCATGTGTGTTTTCTGTTTTAATTTCTTGGAGGGTAATCTTGTTTTAAATTGTAAAGTACTTTGACTGTTTGCTCGGAAAGAACTTTATAAATAAATTTATGATCTGAATTGTCAGATGTCTTTAAACCATTTTGCGTACATGCAGCGGTGTCACCCACAACCACATGACGTTCGGGGTTCCTGCTGTGGTGTACCCCTCAGAAGATCTAGAAAGATCCTTTGCTTTGCTTTGCAGCCACACCTCTTGCAAAAACTGTTGGCAACATCAGAGAGCAGAACAGAGAAACAGGGATGTGCTGCAGAGGTTATTCATGAAGAAGTTCATTGAAACCAAAAATAAATTTTATTTACTTGTGTAATTCACATTTCCTGTATGTGAACTATACCATGTCACTCAGTCATTTTCTGCCTTGATACCAGGCTTGATACCAGGCTGATATGAAGACTGCCACATTCAGCCAAATTAGACAGGAGCATCCTGTACATAAATGCAGTGTTGTCAAGCTGAAAATAGACACATCCTGGCAGGTTATGTGTTTGTGGTGAGTGACAGTGACCATGGCACTGTGACGATGAGCCCCAGCCCCCTGTTTGCCTGGAGAGCTGCAGCTCTGCCAGCTGTGCCAAGAGGAAAAATAGGCCTCCAGATCTGCTTGTTATCAGAGCAGAAAACAGCTCAATTTCACACATAATCATCATCAAATTGAAGGTATTACAAATGAAAGCACAAAAAGATCCTGTCAGGGCTACAATGAGAACAGCATATCTTTTTATATCTATAGTGTAACTCTGTAATTTTAACTTTGATAAGCCAAATCATACTCAGTCTTACATTATTTGCTCAATTAGGACATTAGTAAGGCAATGAAATGAGATATGTCCCCAGTTATATAAAATCATAATGATTATTCTTACAGAGTCATCTGTTTGCAGCTGGTGAGGACATGCCTGCTGCACATACACACACAGAACACACAACTTTGTTCTGCTTATATTAACAAGGTAATAGAGGGATGAAAGTGGGCCATGTGGAGACCTTTGGCAAGGGCTGAAGCCCCTAGGGGTTCACCCCCAGAAAAATTCGAAATCTCAGACGCTCTCAGATGCATTCTGGTACATTTTCAGGTCTATTTACCCACCAAAAAAAAATAAAAATAAAATTTATTCTTTTTTTCAAAAAAAAAAATTATTTTTGGTTGAGTGAGGTCAATTTTTTCCACCCCATCCTTTTCACACAACTTGTACTACTGGTCTTTAATCCAAAAAACATACATTGTGGCTCAGAAAAGTACACAGTAAAGGAAATGGTAATTCAAAGAACTCAAAAATAATAATTCTCAGTATCAATTCAAATGGAAGTATTTGTGGCACAGTGATGCATCAACTTGTTAAACCTTCACTCGTTTCTGAGTTTTGCTAGTTTTGACAGGAGCTTTGGAGCTACTGATAATCTTTCTTTTCAAATTCTTGGCCACCTTATGTACAGATGTTGTTTTCCCTGGGACAATCCCAGTTCCTGCCTGCATTCATCTCTCTTTTCTTTGGCTTGTTTTTTTTAAATACAAATATTGCTTAAACTGAAAGGTACTAAATGAATTTATTCACTTTTCATTTCATGTAAAAAGAGGTGAGGGCTCTAGGAAAATGATGACTTATCTGGCTAGACCAGAGCTGCCAGTAATCGGTGAACCGCGGCTGATGACGCATCTGCAGTGAAGGCAGGGTGGACCGACTTTTAGGGAGGACCGTTCGGTCAGCGACACTTTACCCCCTGTCCCGCATGCCACATGAGTGTGTGTTGGATGCCCATTAGTACCGCAGTTGTGTGGGTCCGAGCATGCCCTCGGACCCCCCTAGTTACGCTTCACGCCTTTGGCGCTCACAGCCACGCATGGGTGTCCTGCGAAAGCTGCTATTCCCGCTCATTCAAACGTTGGCAGGTATGCTAGACCCTGACTTAACAAATATATAAAGTACATTAATGCCAACATTTGTTTTTTAATGCATCATGCAAACAATAATCAAATTAAAATATCATCTTAAACTCCCTGTTTGTTTTCCTGAGTTGAACTATCGTGGCTAAGTTAAACTGTCATTTGCGCCAGTGGCTCAAACTAAGTTTCAGGCACTGGCGCAAACACTGCGAGTGATTGCGTCAGTGTGCTAAAGTAGCTGTTTAGCTCCTCTCTGTCTCCCGAGTTGAAAGCCCTCTTCTTCTGGTTCATCAGGACCTTCAGCTCAGGGGTCACCCAGGGGTGGTTGTTGGGAAAACGCCGTACCCTCCGGGTGGGCAGAGTGCTCTCCACACAGAAGTTCATGTAGTCAGTGACACACTGGGTCAGGCCATTGATGTCTTCTCTGTGAGAGTTTTGAAACATGCTCCAATCTGTGGTTCTGAAACAGTCCCTCAGCCTCTCAGTCGCCTCTTCAGTCCAGAGTTTCACTGACTTTTTGTGTACTGGTTCTCTTCTCACCCTGGGTGTGTATTGGGGGAGCAGGTAGACGAGGTTGTGATCCGAGCGTCTGAGCGGGGGGAGGGGGGCAGAGGTGTAAGCATCCTCCACATTAGCATAAAAAAATAAAAAAGGTCCAGTATTCTATTGTCCCTGGTTTTACACGTGGCGTACTGGGTGAACATGGGGAGGGTGGCAGAGAGGGAGGCGTGGTTAAAGTCCCCGGTGATGAGGAGGAGGGCGCGGGGATGTTGTGTCTGCAGCCATGTCACTGTACTGTGACTCCGCTCACAGGCAGCGGTGGCGTCTGCAGAGGGAGGAATATACACGCAGAGCACAATCACACTCCCGTGGGCAATAGTATGGCCTCATGCTCACCGCGAGTAGCTCCATGTCCAAGGAGCAGATCTGATCCTTCACGTGAACATGAGATGCGTTACACCATCTCTCACTCGCATAAACGGCAAGCCGCCCTCCTCTTTTCTTCCCGCTCTCCGGCAAAGTCCTGTCCGCACGGATGAGTGTGAAGCCATCCATGTTAATAACAGAGTCTGATACATGTCGTCCAACCACGTCTCCGTGAAGCACATGAGACTGCAGCCCCTATACAGCCTCTGGAAATGGGTTAGAGCTGCTAGCTCCTCAGTCTTGTTGCAGAGAGGCCTTATACGAGGTCTGTCAATAAAGTATAGGTCCTTTTTATTTTTTTCAAAAACTATATGGATTTCATTCATATGTTTTTACGTCAGACATGCTTGAACCCTCGTGCGCATGCGTGAGTTTTTCCACGCCTGTCGGTGACGTCATTCGCCTGTGTCAGATCCCGCTTCATATAAGACCAGCTCTCCGTCTCTGGGGTCCGACCTTCGTGTCCACTTTTTGATGTCATACACCCAAAAAACATTAACTTTTACACCTTAAGAAGAATCAATAAATCCACTGTCCGAGCCTTAACACTTTAACTGCATGCTTGGAAATTTATTGCAGGTTTTGCAAGTGCTGACAACATAATCAAATTCGGTTATATGATGATAATTTCACAACAGTAATTCAAATATAATCAGAATAATGATTGGCAGAGATTTTTGTTTTTGATTCAGTAATGCTATCTGATCTTACTCTGACTGGACTGGATTAACTTCTCAACAAATTTTCTAGGAGTGAGGGAAGGAGGTTTTTTGATGTTAAAATCCCCAGTTCGATGAACTTGGTCTCCTCTTCATCAGCTTTTAGTTGTTAGCTGACCACGATCCTTGTGATGTTGGAATCCTTCAGGAAATAAATCCACATAAGAGTTTATATCCTTCAGGAAATAAATCCACATAAGAGCTTATTCCTTCTTCAATCAACCAAAAGTTGATCTAATCCATTCTGGAAAGATGTGATGCTCCATGAGAGAGAAAGCGTTGAAACTTCCCCACTCAGACTTAAGGCCAGTGATTATTCTCCAATGCTCTGCTACTCCGTGACTGGACGGCCTGAGTGGGAGTTGAAAACTCTCTCAAATAATCTCTTATGTCTCCAATCCTCTCGCTCCTCGATTCCAATTGCAGCTCACAAGATGGTCAAGTCTTGTGATCTCCTCGTAGCAGCGGAGAAGTGACAACAGCACCTCTCCCTGGAAGAATAACCCCGTTTCCTGTTGTTGTACAGTTTTTATACGAAAACTGTTGTTGTTGATGAGGTGATCTTGGTTACCATGGGGATGATGATGAGTCCAAACCTCCTCCCTTACCCCCTTCTTTTACTGGAAGCCATCTGGAGAACATTTCCTGACTGACGATAACTGATGTCCCGATTGTCAGTAAATCTATTGCGCAGGTTTCCTGTTTTTCTGTTTAACACATCTTTTCCGAGAACTCATGCTTCCTAAATCATGTTTCATCAATCACTTTTAATCATATTCAATCATTTCATTTCAACTCTTTTTCACATAAAAACAATTCATATGATCATATACAACATTTTCATTCATTATTATTCATCTCATATCTTATTACATCTTAATGTTCTGAACAGTTGTTTTTCTCCTCAGCCCTTCTGGCCTCGCTTGCGACATCATTAACTTCCTTTTTTGTCTCTGCCTCTGCACAAAAACAACTTCTTTCAGTTCCTCTTTTCTCTGTAGCTGCACCCTTTATGAAAAACAACACTTTAATCATTTATTTCACTTATTTGTAACATACATTTTCTAATCAACTCTTTCTGTTATTACATTAATAGTTCATTTAATCATACTTGTTATGTTTGAATCATTCTTAGATATTACTTTTAACACATTAATACTTCATTAGATCATACTTTGTTATTTTAAAATCATCTTAGATATATTCCATCGTCTTCACCACTGAGTTCATCCCGTGGGCCTCTCCATCTGCAATGGAAAAGTCCGGTATGACCTCAGTCACCCCAGGAAAGTACCAAACACTGTTCAGTTTATTCCAACAACATGTGTATTAATCCAATGGCACGTATTATATTCCAAGATGAAACCAAGCTGAAAGCAAGCTTAAAGTCACCTTTCTTGACACCCCCTCCATGACTTGAAGCTCTGCCGATCTCTTTTACACTTCCATAAAAACATCCCCGTCGTCATCGATAGGGTGAAGAGTGAGCACTTCTTTCTCATCCACCATCGGAGACAGAACAGGAGGCGCTGGAGTTGAACGACACTCGTCCAGCACCACGTACTCCTCCTCGCCCATCTGTAGATTGCTGTCGCCGTCAGAAGGCTGCTCCTCCATCTGCGATGCTTGTGATGGTAAATCCGATGTAGATGGTGTTGCCTCATATTCCTGAGATGATAATCCGTCATGGAACGATGGTGCACATGGTGAAGCGAGGGTTACAGGTGTATAACACGGGGTAACTGGTGTATTCGGTCGTGGTGGTGATGCATCCTTCGATTGAGGTGAAGCTGCAGCGTGAATATCCTCAGGCTCGGGCTGTTGAAGGTGGTCCTCCAGGAACACCTGCGTGAGGGCCTCCAAACACCAGTTTATATCCTCGGTCTGCACTCCAACCTCCACAGTGTGCTGTGGAGATGAACGTGGAACTGGTGGTAGTGAAGGACCAATAGCCACAATCCGGCCATCGGCAAGATGAGATGTGGAAAATCTTATTCCCGTAGGGTACATCCACATTTTGGAAAACACTGGGCAATACGTATATCCTTCTGAAGACACTACAGTGTCAGCTCGTATTTGATCAACCACAAGGGAATGCCAAATCACGGTTGCCTCAGCCTCAATTTTCAGGTATGTTGCTGTTGGTACCTGGGGCACAAAAGATGTATCCTTCCGTCCCATTATTCCTCGCGCCACTTGGACAGCAAAGCTGTTGCTGTAACACGTCGGGCACCACAGAGTCGGTGTTACCTCCCAGAGGTAGATCACTTGTTCCAGGGTGGCTTGACAATTAATACATCTTATATCCCCCTACAGTGTAAGAGGAAACATTAGTCTTTTAATAATTATATTGCAAGCAAGCAAAAGAGTTTGTCGGGATTATTCAGATGCACGCCAGAGCTGCCTCATGATCACCGTAGGAGATTGGGATGGTGATGACGTTACCATTCCCGTGGTAGCAGAAGAAGCTGTACGCGGGAAGCAAGCATCATAGGTCGTAAACCATAACAGCAGGAGTAGTTGACTAACCATGGACAGCCAGTATAAGGATGATAATATTCCCCATCCTAAGGCCCAAATTATGATTAGTCCAAGTTTGTAGAGCCAGGGTTTCTTGCGTTGTACGGCTCCAGTTAACGTAGCTATGTACGCCAATAGGGTCAGGACCATCACAGCTTCACACACAATGTCAGCTATTACTGCCGGGGCGTAAAAGATTCCTATCATATCTATCACCATCCAAATTGTAATCGATGTGTACTGCCATATTCCCCAACAGTCAAACTGGAGATTAAAGCGACCGAGGACATGAGTGATGAATAAGGACAACCCTAAGTCAATCTGACACATCCATGTAGTAGCGTTACTATTCGTAGTGGTTGTCGTAAGTCCCAACGGCCGACACAGCAGTATAGCAGCCAAATTAACAGTAGAAGATGGTGTCAGTTATGCCGCCAGTATTGTTGGACATTGTGCTCTCTTATTCTTTTTACTTATCTTCTTAAGTTGGTGTGCTGTTATGTAGATGCTTCTTCCTCCTTCGCTTCCCCACGGCAGAATGAACAGGGTGTGTCTCGGCATCGAGCTTTATAGGTTCCATAGCTCCTCCCCTAACGGAGGAGGGGCTCTGTTTCACTGCGTTGTGTGCTCCTCCCACACAAGCGCAGGGCGGCTGCAAAACTTCCTTTTAGCAAAACATATCCAATTACTGCAGCAATAATTAATCCTATTATGGTTAACAGATAGGGCCAAAGATATCCAAATAAATGTCCAATCCAACCAGTCACTACTTCGAGACCTTCTTTGATGACTTCTCCAGTCTCTGCAGCGAAAGTGGTGACGGCTTCTCCAGCGACTATTTGCGTTCTTTCCCACCAAGAACATTCATGCCGACTTCTTCCTTCTCCACAGCTAAGCCAATGTTCTGCAGGCGATTCACATGTACCATTATTGTAAATCCGATTGGGCCCCAACCATTCGTAACCAACAATTTCTTGCCCTTCACACAGACTTTTCTTGAAAGCATATCCTTCTTCAAGCATTATCACAGGATCTCCAACAAATGGCACTATGTGACCTAGGATTTGCCTCCTTTTCGACATTCCATGTCCCAGGACAGCCTTGGCACAGCCAACGTTGGGTGGAAAAGCTCTTATCCATTCGCCCGCACCGTTCTTCTCCCAAACTGTTTGATGGCCATAAGTGTCGTACTCGCCGTCATAGTAAGCATCACAATATCCCTCCCAGCCAGGAACATTTCTACAATTTTGACGGGCAAGACTTATTGTGCATGTAGTGTTAAGCTCATTACAAATCATTTTCCATGGCCGTGGCATAACATAAGGATCTGGTCTCCAGAGTAAACCAGACCAAGTATCTCTATCTCTGGAGTAGACCGTGGCGATGTATTGATATCTAACCCAATAATTATCACTTTGATCTAAACAGGGGAACACCCAATCTTCAATCTCAGATTTCTCCATTCCCCACCAGGTAAGGTCCTCACTACGCTTAAGTCCTTCCTTCCAGGCTTGAAGGGTCCCCTTAATGGTTGGAATCTGTAATAACTTCGTACAGTTATATACCCATCTTAGCCAATTGTCTATCTTAATTTGGTCTATGGGACATCGGGGGGATTTACCAGAACTTGCAGCCAAACTACTATGGTATTCTGTCTCATGTAAGCTTACATAAATTTTATGCGCCACGCATTGATCAATTTTGTCAAAATCATCCTGAGGTACTAACCTTAGCTCATCAGGTTTTGGTAGTTTTTGCACATAAAAATTTGCTTTATATGGACCTTTCAAACTATGCCCAGTCCACATGTATCCCTTTGGAAAATTCCCCTCGAAGTGAAACGCTCCAGACCGACGGAAAGGTGTCGTTAAGCCATTCATCATGTTTTGTCTCTTTTATTTGTCTCCAAACAATCCTGTCTATCAAATCAGTAACTGGTGTAAGCACCATGTAATTTTGAGATTTACATCCAATAGGTCGATTCCAATAACATCTGTCTAATTTTGCTATTTTTTCTTTTACACAATAATCATTAAGCTCCTTAGCTCTCTTTCTAATCTCATTATCAATACTTTTAACTTTTGGTTCTAATACTCGCTGTGTATTTTGTGTTGGCGATGCAGGGAGTAATTTAGTTCCTCTCTGGGTTGGTGATATCTTTGTGGATCCTACCGATCCTTCTGGTGAGATGACGGTAGGTTTGGAGTATAATATTCCTGCTCCTATGTCGGTAAAGTTGTTCAACGGAGGGATTATTGTAGATGTAGTATCCACTTCCGGCACTCTGCTGCGGGTGTTGTCACAGGTGAGGTTATAATTTCCCCAATGTTTCCAGGTAGGCATTATCATTCTGCAAACATCATGTCTTGGTAATGCTGGAAAAACAGCTTCTTTTTCCCAATATCCTGCTCGATAGCCCAGTAGTACTCTACATCCCCATGAGCAATACCAGGCTGGCTCGCCAGGTTCAGGTCTTATCCAAGTGCAGCCTTCTTCTCTTCGCTCTTTTTGTTTTAACCGTAAGATGGTTGCCACGATGATCTCTTTATCCCTCACTTGTAGGTCTTGAAGGATTTCTGCTCCAGTGGTCAGGTTGTGATTGGTAGTGACGGTTGGAAATTCTCCACTGTTGTTCAAGTATTGCAGCCACTTGTTCTTCTGCATGTGCTGAGTTAGGTTCTTCATCTTTGCCCATTTTTCTGTAGAATTCTGGTCCCATATCATGTAGGTGTTTCTTGATTCAACTCCCCAACATGTCTGTTGAAAAGTTTTAGTTGTTGCGTACTGGACCCTGATATGGGTTAAGGTCCAGGGCATACTACCATAATGGTACAGGATAGCTAGAAGTACAGCAATGCCGACTAATAATGCTGTAAGTCGGGCCATCCAACTCCAACATTGGAGGCACTTTTTCTTCCACGGCCAGCTTTGTTGCTGCTGTTGCTGCTGCCTTATTCCAACATTTTCAAGTAGAATTAACTTGGTACTGGTGGCAGCGGCTCCTGCCCTCAAGGTTGTTGCAGTAGTGGCATTTCTATGCCAGATTCTCTTTCTCTTGGTCTGTCGTTGATCCTTCGGGGTTGCGTGTGTTAAGGATTTTATATATATATATATATATGTTATCACTGTTAAACATTTGTACCTTCGGTGTTGTGCTGTTTGCACTTCACCCTGAGAATGTATGTGTTATTCAACCTTGTTTTAGCTTTGTCTTCTTTCTCATGAGAACGGTGTTGTGCTGTTTTGCACCTGTCTTAACCAAGCCTGAGAATTCAATTTTGTTTTAGCACTCTGGGGTCAATCTGAGCTGGGAATGAAGGACTGGATGTACTTATTGTTATAACATAACTTTGTTTTCGCAGCCTCTAACGACTGGGAGCAAGAGAACGTTTTGACTATTGTGATGTGGTGTTTAGTGTGAAGGAGTGTGGAAGACAGGACACTTCAGGCAGATGCAGAACAGCTGATACCTGCAACAGACGAACGAGATGTGCTGACCTGAAGTGTTCTTCCTTACAGCTGCACTTGACGTATGCGTTTATGTTATGGGAAGAAACTTGTCTTGCGTCATTACCCCCACCCTTAGGACAAGTTTCTTGTTTATGTGATGAGGGCGTCTCTTAATAAAAAGAGCGGAAAAGCAGGCCAGACTTTAGTGTAGCCTTGGTGTACAGCCTGGCCGCACTCCGCGCGTAATATTTGATTTTCTGTCTCACTGGTGTTTCTTGACTCTGTTTGTCTTGTTAAAGGTTTTAAAAAATGTTTGGAGGAGAAAATACCCAACAGCGTGGTGATCACGTTGTCTTCCTGTGGTTCTCCCATCTCGGAGATAGATGATCTTAGGTGTTGTTGTTTGTCTCGTGCTCTCACCAGGGACACTTGATGCTCGTTGCTGAAGAAGAGTGTTTAACAAGGGAGATGGCCACGGGAGTCTAATATCCAGTCCTCGCCACGCCCATTGCCAAGTGACAACTGTCACTTCCTTCATTTCAGGCGGTGGTCCCTGGGGTGTGAAGAAACATTGTGAAGATGCAGGATTCAATTCTCTACGTAGGTGCAAGATGTCCTCATAGGCATTCCAATATGCCGCTCCATTGTAGAGATACTGTGCTATCACAGAGTACAGAGGAGTTGATCTTCGAAATAATCCTCTTCCCGACTTTATGCCAAGTCGTATCAGTACAGCCTTTGGGGGTTGCCAAAGCCCCACTAGTGCTCTGGTTCGCCATCCACTTCTAATAGGCGGAATACTTCCACCTTTTTCGATGTCAACGTACTGTACTGTCGTACATATTGGCAAAGTTTGGTTCTCAATCAAATAAAAAGCTGATTGTGCTTCTTTTTTCTGAAGTCTTTTAAACATGTAGGGACTACTGGTCCAAATCTGGAAAGATCCGAGCCAAATATCCACATACATTCCTTGTAATGGATCGACATAATTAGGTCCCCATCTTATTTTAAATCTGTAGCCCCTTTTCTGTATATATACCACGTTCAAGATACAGGGGTATATGTTTGGACACCGGGGAATTGGGTAAAACTTCCATCCGACCCCGGGGCAATTCCAGTGTTGTCCAACTTTTTCCACGGTAGGTTCTAGAGGAGTATATATTCCAGGCGCTTTAAGATAAGCAGTTCTTGTATATGAGTCATTATCTACAAAGTATCCTCCTGTTCCCAGCAACCATCCTTTTTCTTTGTAATCCTTTTGCGGCCAGTTTAAACATATTTTCTTGTAGGGTAATTCCAAATATGGTGTAAGTCCTTTCGGCCCGGAGCGTAGACTATTTACATTATTTTCATCCAATTTGAAAGTCCGCAGCATGATTCAGAGTGAATCGTTACTCTGCCATCGGTCTCCTTCTTTTCTTGCCAAGATACACCACCATAGGAGCCAGTCGTTGTCTCTTAATAATATGAGTGTAGATGGGAGATGGGTGTTCAAGTTCTGAATCCACTCCTCTCCACGCCCATTTCCACATCGTAACAATTACTCTGTCAGGTTTAGGGAGGGGTCCCTCAGGGACTCTCTGTGTTCGATTTGGGGGCACATAGCTCCATAAATCTTGCCAAGACGGCCAAAACTTATATCCAGAATATCTGGATTGGGTTAGGGCCACATAAAGGGGAACTGTAGGCTTGTCCTCTTGATCCGTAGGCTCAATTTGAAGCTGAATCTTCATTGCCTGATTACAGTTCCAGATCCCTCTTTTGTAGAGGAAGATGAAGTGTTGGTTTTCAAAAATTGGTGGTATGGTTGGGGGCATGAAGCCCTCACAGTCCAGAGTTTTTTCAACAATTCTCAAATTTAATGTCTGGTTATCTAATACGGGATATCTGGGGTCTTGCTGTCGTCTGTCCAATTGACGTTTCATGCTGGGGCTTGTCGTCCAGATCAAGTACTGGTTAAGGTATATTTCAACGTAGACTCCTTGGAGTGGCTCCACGTAATTAATCCCCCATCTCACTGTGAATCTTAGGCCCTTGATTTGTAGGTAAACCACATTAAATATCCATGGGTATGTATCTGGACAACTTGGAATCAGGTGGGACATCTTTCGGCGTCCGTATATATACCAATATCGCAGACTTTGATCGCTCAGCACTCGGTCAGAAAGTATTTTCTGTCCTGTTGTGTCTGTGAATACGGCATCTCTTTTATATTCATAGTGTGAGACAAAATATCCTTTAGATGCTAGTTTCCAGTTTTGTTCTTCAAAATCTTTTTCTGGCCAATGTAGGTATAATTTTTCAGCACCGAGGACATGTTGTATGTAGGGTCCAAATCTTCCTCGATTATTAATAACGGGTACTCTATTTATACTTGGTCCTTGCGACATTTTGCAACCAGCCGCTTCTTCTTACTTCTTCCTTGTCCCGCGGAAGATGGAGGGAAACATCCAGCGATTCCGAGACTTTCATGATTTTTCCTCACCTTGAGTCGTTTGGTCTGACTGCTGCTGTTCCTCCAGGAGTTCAACGTGTGCTCCGACAGAATAAACCCCCACGTAGGGAACCAACACCATCAGCACTGTGAGCCGCACCTTAATTGTTTGGTCCGGCCTACTAGGAGTGTCCGCTCTGCTAGCCACTCCCCCTCTAGATTGTATCCTCCTCTTCCTCACCCATTCCTCGGGTGTCACGTGGTATACAGCTGACTTCTTCTTTGGTTTTGCTGCTTTATTTCCCCAGGCGTCTAATCCAGTGGTAAAATAAAACATGAGGGTTTCTCTCCCCCCTTTTTCTTGTGGCACCTCTTCTGCATCTTCCAGTAGAATTTCTGGGTTTTTTAGAACTTCCTCTATCAATTTTGCCCAAGTTGTCAATTCCCAAGGGCCAATCCATCCTTCTTCTTGGGCTTTTTGCTGTTGATCATCTGTCAGTCCTTCCATCATGTCTGTATATCCGGGTCGCTCCGGATCTCTGTATACTCTGAACACAAGTGGAATTTGTACTGCATCTATTGGAGGGTCATAAGCTTGTCCGTACTCTGGACCCTGGGACCAATTTTGCTGTATAGCTTCATGCAACAAAGACGGCTTTCATTCACTACCTCCTGCAGCTTGGTCACTTCCTCCTGCTCCAGTTGTGTCCAACATCAGATAGACACTTGGGGCCATTGGACTCACGTCACCGCCGCCTTGATTCCCCTCAGCTTGATCAGGTGCAGTTGTTGCTGCAGGATTAGCCCAGCAGGTTTCATCGTTGTGACAGGTCCTCAGAGAGTCTAAAAACCTTCTCACTTGCCATCCTTCTGCTTTTACCACATGCAGTAGTCTTCCCATATGAGTTCTTGCTTTACACATCAGGCAATACTCGATCTCACGTCCATTCCAATAGCATGAACACACCTGCATATCCACAGTGTCTCCACGTAAGTCCCACTGGGTGTAAAAGACCATTCTTGGCAAGTGGGTTAGTCGGCATAACCCACATACCAGTGCATCCAAAACCTTCACCGGCTTGTGAAGTAATTGCTTGAATTCATATTTTGCCCCATTTGGAATTGGGGGTTTTCTAAGTCCAGGTCCCGACCATTGGACCGTCAGCTGTACGTCTCCACAACAAATCACACAGTGATTCTCAACTCTTTTCCATTGTAATAACTCCTTTTCATCAGATAAAAATCCTTTCTTTGCATGAGATAGAATCCTCAAGGCTCTGCCTGCCCAGAGGCCTTCTCTTGTTCTTCTTAAGGCAACCACCCCATTGACAGTGGCCATTCTGACGAAGGGTGGAAGTTCTTGGGTGTTTGTGGCCATATTTAGCTCCTGGTTTCGTCTAGTTAGGAGTTGGCTTCAGCTGCTCCACTCCTTGGATTCCTTTTCTCTTCAACTCTACTGTGTTACTATCCAGTATCTTCACTACTGTATCTGTGGTCTCATACTTAGGTTTAACAGCAGTGTTGGTTGGGTGATCTCGTGCTCTCACCCACACCTTCTGTCCAACCTTGAATGGGATCTTTGGTTCTGGTTCTCTGTCCCTTTCAATCTGACTCCTCCCCACTTCCGGTGTCGAAAATGGGCGTTGGTTCAGTTCTTGCGAAGGGGTGGGCCTGCCGGCACGTTGGCGGTCATTCAGGGCCTGTCCAATTTCCAGGGCCTTAGTACTCCACTCCTTCGTGTTAGCATTTTTTCCGATCCAGTTTTTCACCAGTCCAATAGCCCTTTCTACAACTCCATTTGCTTGTGGGGTGTATGGGGGCGAGTAAATTCTCATTACTCCATTTTTCTGGCACCACTGGTCGACCTGAGCATTACGGAAATGTGTTCCATTATCCGTTCTCAGCTCCTTAGGTATCCCCAGATTTGAACACACTTGATCCAACATGCTGATCACACTGCTGCCGTTGGCTTTTCTCACAGGCTTAACAGTCACATAGCCTGACATAGAGTCCACAAGCACCAACAGATACTTTTCTCCTTTCTTACCGGTCACCCCCATGGGCCCGGCAACATCCATACATACTGATCCCCATGGAACAGTACTCTTTATGGTGAAACCATCCACCCTTTGTCCTCGTCGTCCTGCATTGTATCGACCACATACTTCACAGTCTTTGAGAACTCGGTAGACTTGGTTTCTCGGAATCCAAAGTTGCAGCTTCTCCAGCTCCTTCCGTGTGGGAATGGTGCCTGCATGGCCAAGCGCTTCATGTACGGCCAGCACCACTTCTTTCACGGACTGTTTTGGAACTACCCTTCCCTTGGGTGTCTGTTCCCACTTCTCGATCCCGACAACGACGACTTTTCTCAGCTGCACATAGCGGTCCACTTCTTCGTTCCCGCTCCAATGTGCTCCTTCCTTTACATGGGCTTTCTGATGTACCACATCTAAGTCCATTGTTAGCCTCAACTCGGCTATTTTCTTCCATAAATCCATATGAGCTACAGGCTTCCCCTTAGCTCCCTCGAATCCATTTTCTTCCCAAATGGATAAGTCCTCTTTCAGGGCTTGTGCGCAGTAATGACTGTCTGTAACCACTTTAGCCTTTTTAACTTTCCTCTTGTTTAACTCCAAGAGTCCTTCCAGTATTGCTGTAACTTCTCCAGCTTGGGCACTCCCTGGCGTTTGACCTTTCCGATGATATTTCTCCTTATCTTGATACTTCAGAATATAGCCCCAATGAGCTACATTGTCTGTACCTTTCTTTGATCCATCAGTGTACATAGTCCAGTCGTATGGCTCCACATGGAGTTGCGTCTCCTTCGGTAACTTTTTTGTCGCCGACTGGTTTGGCCCGATTTCCAGCTCAGGGTCTAGCAGGATGTCCTCCCACCTTCCCCATCTGGCATTTGTGGCTTTAGTACTTTCAATTGTTCCTTTTCTTAGGAACCGGTGGACTTGGCTTTGAGTGATGACTTTTATTCCCTGTCCTTGTGCAAGTTCTTTTAACGCACTCCAATATCTAGCCAGGACTGCTAGTTCTTTTTCTTCTGGTGGATATTTTCTTTCAATAGAAGACAGAGTATAGCTCCACAATGTTACCATACCCCCTCCTTCATTGCTTACTTTTACCACAGAATCCTCTTCTTCACAGCTTATTTCGGCTAGCAGACGAGTAGTCAGACTACGCGGCTCCAGCCTAACTGCGTCTTGAATGGCTTTCTTTAGCTTTTCCAAGCAATCCTGATCTGTAGCTGTCCAAATCCATTGCTTTTGCTCTTGTCCATCAGGTTTCGTCTTGAGACGAGCATAAAGGGGCTTTGCGTATTTCTGATAATGTGGAACGTGATCTCTCACATAGTTACACAGTCCCAATATTTTCTGTAGGTCATTCTCAGATTGAGGTGGTTTAATCTGACTCAATTTTTCTCGGAATCCTTCTGAGAGTCCCAAGTCTGATGATACCTGGAATCCCAAATAGTTAACCTTGAATTGTCCAAACTGACATTTCTTCAGGTTGAGTTTTAATCCAGCTTCTGTGAGCTTCTGTATCACCTTTTGCAGCCGCATTAGGTGTTCATTTTCATCATCATCTGCAATAAACACATCATCGATATAGACTGTTACTCCCAGATCTTTCAATATTTCCATTACTGCTGCTTGGAAAACATTTGGTGAATTTCTGTATCCCTGCGGTAGTCGTTGCCACACATAGCTTTTCTCTTTATGTGTGAATGCTGTTTTCCCTTGTGACTGTTTTGCTAATCGCAGGGAAAAGAATCCATTTGCCAGATCAATGCATGATTTATATTTCTTAATTTGGAGAGTTTTCAGTGCTCCTTGGGGATTTATCAAACTCGCTCTATTGGCTATTGTTCGTCGATTGAGAGCCTTGAAATTGATTACTGGTCTCCAGCCTCCTCCTGCCGACTCTGGCTTCTTAACTGCTTGGATGGGGCTGTTAGTGATCGGATTTAATTCCACTCGAATGATCCCCAGAGCTTCCAATTCTTTTACTATTTTATCCATTTCCTCAACCGCTCCAGGGTTCAAGGGATATTGTCGCACTGGTGGATGTACTCCTCCTTCGATGACATGAATGTGTTTACTCCCCAAATCTCCACAATCATTTTTAAATCGTGCCACTTCAGCTTCGGAAATAATTTCCCTCAATTTTTCTTTCCCTACTTCAGAGAAATCACTTTCTTCAATTTTTTCTTCTGTGACAGCCGGTACATCCACTTCTTTGTACCAGCTTACCGGACTCTTTCCAGTTGGAGTTATACCCATTCGTACAACTCTTGCTTGTAATTTTTTCACTCGTCGTCTTATTAGAGTTCGAAGTCTTTTGGGCCGATGCAATTCTTTCAAATCTCTGACTGATATCAAATTAAAGGGGCCTTTTAACCAAACTATCCCCTTCCATATTCCAAATGGTGTTCTCTCCGTTGCCCCATTTGCATACTGGATCAATAGGTATCCTATGGTAATGAGGTTTCTGTGGGTCATGGACACCTCTGCTCCCGTGTCTACCAGGTACGGTTCTCCATCCACATCAGCGTAGATATCGTCCCCTTCCCAGTAGGCATGGTTTAGCGTGACCCGCTCCTCCGAAGCCATTACTTCTGTTGCCCTCCAGCCACCGCTGTAGCTTGGCGGACTTCCTGGAGGGCTTTCCTTTGTTCCGGAGTTAATTTGTCGTACTCCTCTTTAGGGAGATAGCCACCACCACGAGGTGCAGGTGTAGGTCGCGATTGTGGTGGTGGAGGTGGTGGACCTCTCGGCCGAGAGCTCCATTGTCCGGCTGGAGGTCTTTGATTATTCCTCTGTGGTGTTTGATGTGACTGAGGAGGTGGTTGTTTAGGCACTGAATTTCTTTTCTCCACTCCCCCCGGTTTTTGTCCTGATTTCGGGGTGCTCTCCTTCTTCCTCTTTTCTTCATAGAACTGCTGCTCCAAATCCCAGCTCTTTACCACCGCATCCATTTGTGGGACTGTAGTGCCGTCTATGGGCATTTTTACAAAAGTTATCTCCCCTCTTCTTCCTTTAGTGACCTCTCTCAGAGCCCTAACATAGCGTTGTGGCAAAATCGTCTGTTTCAGCCCATGCCAAACTTGAACCAATGTTTGACCTTTGTCTAATCCAGCTTTAGCTCGAGCAATATGGGAATCTTCATCGTTAGGATCTTCCAACACTAACCTGGCATAATGGTTTCGTGCTGGTTCACCCCGACTGATGGGTTGACTGGTAATTTGGGCTAGCCACATAGATTTACCCTCTTCACTGTTCGAAGCTCTGTCAATAAGGGGCCACACTTCTTTCAGATAATCCTTTAGGTTTTCATTTGGTTCTTTCTCTCTCACCAGCATCTTTAATTTCTTGAATTCACGGAATTCCCTGCCGTCTGCTTGAATTTCAGCTTGAATTGCTGGCAGTTTTTGCCCTCTAGATCCAGCAGGAAAGTTCTGATTTGGGAGGCTCGGTTGTAATCCTGACGATGGTGGAATTGTTTCTTCCTCATCATCCAGATTTTCTTCATTGATTTCTCTCAACACTTGCCGTGACCAGCGTAAAGCTGCTGTTTTTAGTTTTCTCAGCATTACATCATGGGCAATGCCTAAATAGGCGACTCTGAAGTTATTTGTTAACTCTTTACAGGCAGTCAATGTAGGATAGAAAGGCCACATTAGCATATTAGCCCACTCTCCAACAGTAGCTGTTACCTCGAGAGTTTTCTTTTCATCTTGTCGCTCTATCCACTCTTCTGGGATGTCATACCCAGTTTGTCCAACTTCTGGAGCATAGGTTTGTCGCTTATCTCGGGTCTCCACTGGGTTGACTCTGACATCTCTTGCAATTCTCTCAGAGGCTACACGCACATTATACACCCCAACTTCTTTCTTTCGTCCTCTGTAACGTCCAGTTCGTAGTTCTGGGCGCGAGACTTCTCTTTCTCCTACCACAGATAGCGGTTCATCCTCTTCTGAGTCTTGTGGATTGATCTCCTCTTCTGACTCTCTTTCCTGGTCCTCATCCATATCAGATTCATGGGGAGGACATAGGTCTTGTGGTTGTGGGTCCCCATTTTGTTCTAACTTTCGGGGTGTCCCAGTTGCTTCAGTAATTCCGACTGGTAAAGGAATGAATATAGGATCCTCTTCTCCATTATCTGGTGGAGGAGCCTGGAAAGGCTCTTTCATCCGAGATTGGGAGCCTGTATGATGGTCTGGAGCCCACTTGCAACTTGTTTGAATGTTGGTCGTGGGGTTTTAATCCTTAATTGATGCACTCCCACAGCATGGGTTGATCTTTTCTCACTTGTCGCCATGGGAATGGGCTGCATCACTAACGGGGGACTAGTTGACACTCCACTTACTCCAACTGCACCCTTTTTTGGACCTGCTCTATTTGGTCCTAAATTCACCGCTTCAAGTGCCCTTCTCACTCAATCTTGCTCATGCTCATTGCTAGTGACCACCACAATCTCTCTCATTGATCCCCATACTCCTGGGGTACGCATGTGTAGGTTTACGGCTGCCATGGCAACCTTTTCTGCCTCTTCCCATGTCATATGTCCAGATCGTAATCCGTCCACACATATCACCACTCACCGATGCTGGTGTTCTTTGGCCATATAGCTATTCCCAGAGTTTTCAACATTTTCTCCGTGTATTCGATTGAATTTTCTCTCCCTGGGTAGCTTTCAAAGGACACATGTATGAGTGCATGATAATTCATTCGTGGTGCACTTGTTATCACCATCGATTTTCCCTCCAGATTTCTCCTCTTTATGTCTTTAAGCTCCTCTTGGTACTCTTTGCCTGCCTTCTCCTTGAGGCTTGCTCGGAATTTTCGGTTGGCAATTTTCAATTTGGGATTTGTGAAGACAATGAGACTATCTCCATCTATATCCCAAGGACTGCCAAAATAATGATATGCCCGTCCTCCATCTTGGGTCACCATCTTTTTGGTTCCTTCGGGCATAGGGTTCAAGTCTTCCATGTAGTCAGATTCACCGTATACATGGTGGGTTTTTGCTTTGGCTTTTCTAAAGATTTCCTGCGAGGGCCCTTCCTCTTTACTATGGTAACTCGGTCCGGGAACACATTCTTCAGATTTAAACTGTCTCAAGCTTCTGGGCCCACATTCCGGCGACCGACGGAATATCTGTCCAGATACTCCCTGAAGGCTTCTTCGTCTTCTCTCCTGCTCAATCAGGCGTTCTGTATGTTTTTTAACTGTTGAGGTTGTTCCTCTCACACTTCCTAAGGGCAATTTTTGCCACTCTGGGTCGAAGCTTGTGAGGAGCTGGTCTGGGCTTTTATCTTCTTGACCATTTATTCCAAAATTAGGACCTCCCTGGGTTGTTAATTCATCTTCACTTTCTTCTGGCTTGTTTTCCTCATCACTTGGTTCAGAGTTGGCCTGGGAATCTGTTTTACTCTCGTCTCCAGTGTTGAGGATCTGACTTCCATCCTTATCATCCATCATAGGATATTGTTCCTTAAGCATTCTTCCTACCCCTTTTAGTCGTTCTGCCACGGACTTACATTCGGCATATACGGACGCTGCTTTTGCCTTAACATCAACCAGGACCGTCTCTACTCCCAACAACCCAGCTGTCATTTTTACTACGGGAACATAACTTTTCTCAGGACTTATTAAAGTGGTGATTTGTCCTCTTTGCCACCCTTCTTCGAGAATTTTGCACCACCACTCAAGCCAATCTCTGGTCCCCGCCTTGTCTTTTGGGACTGGTGGGCTTGCCAATACGGCCAGGATCTGCCCCTCTTTATGCTGACCTGGATAATATACCCCTAATCTGTGTACTGTGTCTGCCATAGCTTCCTTGAAACTTTCTTCATCAGTTTCTACACTTTGATCTCTGACATAATTTTGAACTGTTTCTGCCCAAAAGTCATATCCTCGTCCATACAATACTACTCTGTGTGGTTGAATATTCACTTCTTTTCCCCCGTCTGGTTCGGATCCAGGGGTTGCTACAGGTCCTGACTCTTTTTCAGCCATATTTTTACTGCTTGTTTTTACGCTAACCTTACTGTTTCGTAATGATTATCCTTTCTTTATTCTCTTGGTTGCTGAGATTGTCGATTCCACCACTGTCGTCTCCTTGGACTTCAGCTATGGTCCTTGTCGTCTCGAGTCGTCTGCCTCTCAAAGCCTCTCTTGGCGCCTTGAGTCAGGGATGAGTGACAGACTGCTTGGCTATTCAGCGCTAATTCCGGAGGTTAACTCCAAATCAGCTGCTCCTTTTCCCGCTTCTCCCCTCAGGAACCTCATGGGTTGATGATCCTACTCTCTCTTGTAGATCACCATTTTGCACGGTATACTCTCATACCTGCTCTCTTTGACGATCCGATCCAGCAGGCTCCCTCGTCTGCTTCCCTTCCTCGTCGTTTCGTGACGATTCAGCAGGCTCTCTCCGTCTGCTTCTTGTCCCAGTTTAGACGATCCAGCAGTGACACGTCTACTTCTCGTCCCAGTTCAGACGATCCAGCAGTGACACGTCTGCTTCTCGTCCTTGATCCCAGCTCCCTGGGATGCTTACTCCTGTTGTCTTTACGTCGTCCTTCTGGTGGTCGCCTCCAAATTTTCACCTCTCTGGAAAACAGATGTGTTTCAAGCCGTTACTGGACCTATACAGGCCATCAGCCGACACTCTCCACCACACTGTATCCCTTGGTGATCCACTCAGGAGCTTCCCACCTATCCAATGGCAAAAGACTCTCCTTTGGTCAGGATTCTTCCTCGGACCCGACTACACTTCGTCAGGTCCCTGTTCAGGCGCCACGTGTCAGATCCCGCTTCATATAAGACCAGCTCTCCGTCTCTGGGGTCCGACCTTCGTGTCTCCGCGGGTATTACCCGGCGGGGCTGCACAAAGGCTGTTTAAGCTGGTGGCGAGGAGATTCGTCTAGCCGCTCACTGCCTCCATCCGGACGTCCACCCTGCTGACGCTGATCTCGCACCCCGGTCGAATAGCCTCCTTCTGGAACCAGGATACGAGCCGGCCACGCCCGTTAACGGCAGCTCTCCTCTTATGGATCAGGGCTCTTGGAATGTTGCTAGATTTTAAATTTAGTGACTCGTACAGCGAGTCCCCAGGATGCGTTAATTTCGTTAAAAACCAGACTAACCTTTTAGAGCACTTTTTGATGTCATACACCCAAAAAACATTAACTTTTACACCTTAAGAAGAATCAATAAATCCACTGTCCGAGCCTTAACACTTTAACTGCATGCTTGGAAATTTATTGCAGGTTTTGCAAGTGCTGACAACATAATCAAATTCGGTTATATGATGATAATTTCACAACAGTAATTCAAATATAATCAGAATAATGATTGGCAGAGATTTTTGTTTTTGATTCAGTAATGCTATCTGATCTTACTCTGACTGGACTGGATTAACTTCTCAATAAATTTTCTAAGAGTGAGGGAAGGAGGTTTTTTGATGTTAAAATCCCCAGTTCGATGAACTTGGTCTCCTCTTCATCAGCTTTTAGTTGTTAGCTGACCACGATCCTTGTGATGTTGTAATCCTTCAGGAAATAAATCCACATAAGAGTTTATATCCTTCAGGAAATAAATCCACATAAGAGCTTATTCCTTCTTCAATCAACCAAAAGTTGATCTAATCCATTCTGGAAAGATGTGATGCTCCATGAGAGAGAAAGTGTTGAAACTTCCCCACTCAGACTTAAGGCCAGTGATTATTCTCCAATGCTCTGCTACTCCGTGACTGGACGGCCTGAGTGGGAGTTGAAAACTCTCTCAAATAATCTCTTATGTCTCCAATCCTCTCGCTCCTCGATTCCAATTGCAGCTCACAAGATGGTCAAGTCTTGTGATCTCCTCGTAGCAGCGGAGAAGTGACAACAGCACCTCTCCCTGGAAGAATAACCCCGTTTCCTGTTGTTGTACAGTTTTTATACGAAAACTGTTGTTGTTGATGAGGTGATCTTGGTTACCATGGGGATGATGATGAGTCCAAACCTCCTCCCTTACCCCCTTCTTTTACTGGAAGCCATCTGGAGAACATTTCCTGACTGACGATAACTGATGTCCCGATTGTCAGTAAATCTATTGCGCAGGTTTCCTGTTTTTCTGTTTAACACATCTTTTCCGAGAACTCATGCTTCCTAAATCATGTTTCATCAATCACTTTTAATCATATTCAATCATTTCATTTCAACTCTTTTTCACATAAAAACAATTCATATGATCATATACAACATTTTCATTCATTATTATTCATCTCATATCTTATTACATCTTAATGTTCTGAACAGTTGTTTTTCTCCTCAGCCCTTCTGGCCTCGCTTGCGACATCATTAACTTCCTTTTTTGTCTCTGCCTCTGCACAAAAACAACTTCTTTCAGTTCCTCTTTTCTCTGTAGCTGCACCCTTTATGAAAAACAACACTTTAATCATTCATTTCACTTATTTGTAACATACATTTTCTAATCAACTCTTTCTGTTATTACATTAATAGTTCATTTAATCATACTTGTTATGTTTGAATCATTCTTAGATATTACTTTTAACACATTAATACTTCATTAGATCATACTTTGTTATTTAAAATCATCTTAGATATATTCCATCGTCTTCACCACTGAGTTCATCCCGTGGGCCTCTCCATCTGCAATGGAAAAGTCCGGTATGACCTCAGTCACCCCAGGAAAGTACCAAACACTGTTCAGTTTATTCCAACAACGTGTGTATTAATCCAATGGCACGTATTATATTCCAAGATGAAACCAAGCTGAAAGCAAGCTTAAAGTCATCTTTCTTGACACCTGTGAGCACTCCTTGTGGGAGGAGTCGTCCAGCCCCTCGTCGGAATTCCTTTGTCTGAGAAGTTGCTGAGAGACTGGCCCTTTGTTTGATCAAAATTTTTTCTAAACCTGTGAGGCACATCGAAGTGGACACGGTTCGAAAAATTAAGATGGTTTTCGGTGAAAATTTTAACGGCTGATGAGAGATTTTGAGGTGATACTGTCGCTTTAAGGACTTCCCACGGAGCGAGACGTCGCGCAGCGCTCTCAGACGCCGTCGTCAGCCTGTTTTAAGCTGAAAACCTCCACATTTCAGGCTCTATTGATCCAGGACGTCGTGAGAGAACAGAGAAGTTTCAGAAGAAGTCGGTTTCAGCATTTTATCCGGATATTCCACTATTAAAGGAGAATTTTTTAATGAAAGACGTGCGGATGGGTCCGCGCATCGGGACACAGCCAGTGCGGTGCGGCAGCACAGGAAAAACACCTCCGTGTTGATAACCATTTGCAAAATCCAGGCGGCTTTTGATGGCTTTCAGTGGAGTGAGTATATGAGAAATTGTTTAACAGCTGGACATGTTCCAACTTGTCCTTAAGGCTTCCAACAGAGGAACAGAGGTGTTTTTCCTGTGGTGGAGCGTCGCAGCGGCTGCGAGCCGACGCTGCAATCCGTCCGCACGTCTTTCATTAAAAAAAATCTTTAACAGTGGAATATCCAGATAAAATGCTGAAACCGACTTCTTCTGAAATTTCTCTGTTCTCTCACGACGACCTGGATCAATAGAGCCTGAAATGTGGAGGTTTTCAGCTTGAAACATGCTGACGACGGCGCCTGGGAGCGCTGCGCGACGTCTCGCACCGTGGGAAGTCCTTAAAGTGACAGTATCACCTCAAAATCTCTCATCAGCCGTTAAAATTTTCACTGAAAACCAGCTTAATTTTTCGAACCGTGTCCACTTCGATGTGTCTCACAGGTTTAGAAAAAATTTTGATCAAACAAAGCGCCAGTCTCTCAGCAACTTCTCAGACAAAGGAATTCCGACGAGGGGCTGGACGACTCCTCCCACAAGGAGTGCTCACAGGCGAATGACGTCACCGACAGGCGTGGAAAAACTCATGCATGCGCATGAGGGTTCAAGCATGTCTGACGTAAAACCATATGAATGAAATCCATATAGTTTTTGAAAAAAATAAAAAGGACCTATACTTTATTGACAGACCTCGTATTCCCCATGACCACAGACGGAATATAAGTCCTTCTCCGCTTTGTCAGGCCACCCCTGCAGCCTCTCCGTCTCCTTCATATGTCTGCAGGTGTGTCCAAGTGCTAGGCATAGTGGGGACCCGGCCCACTGTACATAGAGTCTCTTAGTCCAAGCAGCTGATCCCGAGTGTAAACAATGGGGTGTCCGGAGCTGGAGACAAAGGGATTTCCCCACGCTGCCTCAAAAAGTGCAGAAAGAAGTAGAAAAGTAATCACAAGAGTTACAAAAGTGGGTTTCCCATGTCCACACTTGCACAGGGTATCGCCCACTACAAATAAAAATAATAAAGCACTATTAAAAAGTATTAAAAATAGCAAAAGTAGGAAAAGAGGGGGCAGAGCTGAAATAACAGGCTGCTGCATCGACAGCGCCATCTTCAAAAAAAAAACACACAACAAAAACACACAACATGATTTCTCCACCCACATTAAAATTGCACTCCCTATAAGCATGCGCTACAGCTACAAAGCGGGCCTACGACTCTGATTTGATTAACAAGAACAAGCATAATTCAAAGTTCCTGCTCGGCATGGTGGCATTTACAGCCTAATATTTCTTAGACTGCTTTAAGAAGAAAATAGATGACATTAGGTTAAATATATCCCAGCATGACTTAGTCTGGTCACTATACCCTGTTATTGAGGTGGGTGCCATCATTGACATATTGCCTAATTTACAGAATTTGATATTATTTCACTGACCGTGCTGATGAAACTTGTAACTTCTGTTAAAAGCACAACCTGTCTGTTTGACCCCATACCAACAAAACTGTTTACGGACCTGTGGCCCACTCTTGGGTCTATTGTGTTGGAAATTATTAGTCTCTTACTAACCTCAGGATCTTTTCCAAAAAATTTCAAATCTGCAGTGAAGAAACCATTACTTAAGAAATCTTGACCCTAGTCTACTGAAAAACTATAGGCCGATATCAAATCAATCATTTTGTTCTAAAATTCTGGAAAAGTGGTTTCACAGCAGCTCATGCACCTTACTGAGAATAATCTGTTTTAACCACTGCAGTTTGCATTTACAATGCATCATTCCACTGAGACAGCTCTCACTAAAGTGGTAAATGATATTCTGCTTGCAATGGATTCAGGCACCACTACAGTTCTGGTGCTATTAGATCTTCACGCTGCCTTTGATATGGCGGATCATTGTATTCTACTTGATAGGCTGGAGAATCATTTTGGAATTACGAGGAATGTACTTGCATGGTTGACATCTTACCTAACCAGTTGCTCTCATTGTGTCTTGTACAACAAGAGTACCTCTGATGTTGGTGACATGAAAAATGGGGTTCCACAGGGGTTCATCTTCAGCCCCCTGCTTTTTTCCCTTTATATAGCACCTCTCAGGCACATACTGCGGCGTTATGGGTTTACTTTTTGTTGATATGCTGATAACACTCAGTTGTACATGCCAATAACTGCTGGTAATCTTGTACACATAAAGTCCTTAGAGGATTGCCTTGCATCAGTGAAAAGCCGGATGTCCAGCAATTTCTTACTTTTAAATTTGGACAAGACCGAAATGATGGTTCTTGGTCCAACAAGACATCGGCATCAGTTTGACCAGCTAATGCTTACCCTGGGCTTGTGTGTCACACATCACACTGACAAAGTGAGGAATCTTGGGGTCATTTTTGATCCCACGTTGTCCTTTGACCTCCACATTAGAAATAATACAAGGACTGTTTTCTTCCACCTGTGAAATTTTGCGATTTGTCCCATCCTGTCTATGGCTAATGCAGAAACCCTGATCCATGCATCTGTCTCTTCTAGACTGGACTCCTACAATGTTCTATTTTCTGGTTTTCCAGCATTAGGGGTCTCCAGCTGGTTCAAAATGCTGCTGCCAGAATTTTGTCAGAAAGCAGAAAGTTCAACCACATTACACCTATTTTAGCATCTCTTCACTGGCTTCCTGTCTCTGTGAGGTCAGATTTTTAAGGTTCTGTTACTAACCTATAAAATTATTCACGGACTAGCACCTCCCTACTTTGCTGACCGAATTAAATCCTGGGCTCTGCATTGTCAGGGCACAAGGCTACTTTGTGTCCCTAGGGTGAATAAAAAGTCTGCAGGACACAGAGCTTTCTTTTATCATGCCCCTGTTTTGTGGAATGATCTCCCTATGGAGATAAAACAGTCAAATTCTATAGAGACATTCAAGTCCAGACTGCAACTATTCGCCCTCTCATATGGCTAGCATATTAGTATAGTATGGTATTATGCCTCTTATCCCTTTAACTCATGAGCGACGGAACAGGTCTTGGCCTCACTTCATGTAAATTCTGGCTCTGTTAGTGAAGCTTAGGGCTAGCGGCCGGCGATCACCTTAGTATTCTCTCTGCTTCCCTGTTGATTTATTGCTGATGAACTCGTACCTTAGATGCAGTTTTTCTGGCTGACTGATTCTGGTCTTTTTCTCCCTGTCTGAGGCACTGATGATGGCGCACAAGGCTGACACCTGCACATCACAGGGCGCTGGACTCAGCACGAGATGCCGACACAATCCTGTCTCGTGGTCTACAGACAATTCCTTTGACTTCATACATGGTTTGTGCTCTGACATGCACTGTCAACAGTGGAACCTTAAATGTAGACAGGTGTGTGCCTTTCCAAATCATGTCCAGTCAACTGAATTTACTCCAGGTGTACTCCAATTACCTAAGCTATAGAAACATCTAGGATGCAACTGAGCTCACTTTGGAGCTTCATGGCAAAGGCTGTGAATACCTATGTACATGTGATTTCTTAGGTTTTTTTATTTTTAATAAATTTGTAAAAATATCAAAAAAGAAAAACTTTTGCCACATTGTCACTATGGAGTATTGTGCATAGAATTCTGAGGAAAAAAATAATTTAATCCATTTTGGAATAAGGCTATAACATAACAAAATATGGAAAAGAGAAGTGCTGTGAATATTTTCTGGATGCACCGTAACGTGATATTATTCCTTTTTCAGAACAGTAAACCACATCTTGCATTTGTGCCAGTGAGAGGTCAGACCCTAAGAAGGAACATGCTGCCGACCACACACAAACAGTTGTTGATTTGTCCTCTACAACAGTCGAAGATGGTCACAGCAGTTTTGAGTCATTTCATCCACTACACTACAGGACTGCGCTGGATGGCAACCACACGGACAACTGATCCATCCCCAACTCCCAATAGTAGCCATCTGTCTGCAGCAGCCAGGTGAAACAAGAGCGTCCCCTTGGTCTGTTCCAGTTGCCAGGGTCCTCAACACAGATACACCTCTGTGCTGGATCATGCACAGTTGCACAAGCTATGTTTGCAAAATACTGTACCTGATGTTCCTTCACAATGCAATATGTTGCCTGTGAGCAGCAACATATTTTTTGAATGATATGGTGGTGTACAATGAACAGTCTTGCATAAAGTACCTCAAAGTGATACTTGATTGAAAGTACAAGTATCTTAGTATAAAATTACTTTGGTAAAAGTTAAAGTCTTAAAGTACAATCCCAATTCCAATGAAGTTGGGACATTGTGTGAAATGTAAATAAAAACAGAACACAATGATTTGCAAATCCTCTTCAACCTATATTCAACTGAATACACCACAAAGACAAGACATTTAATGTTCAAACTGATAAACTTTGTTGTTTTTGTGCAAATATTTGCTCATTTTGAAATGGATACCTGCAACACATTTCAAAAAAGCTGGTACAGTGGCAACAAAAGACTGGGAGAGTTGTTGAATATTCAAAGAACACCTAATTGGAAACAGGTTAGTGTCATGATTGCAGAGGTGTCAAATCCAGCTTCAGAAAGTAAAAGTCCACCCACATATTTGTTCCATCTTCCCAGTAAACCAGATGATTGTAATTAGTTCAGCTCTTCAGGCAGGTGGATGAGCTAATTACCTATCACCTGTTTTAGGTGCACAGGTAGAAGCAACACATGGGAGGGTTTTTACTTTCTGTAGCCGGATTTGACACCTCTGCATGATTGAGTGTAAAAGGAGCATCCCCAAAAGTCTCAGCCGTTCACAAGCAATGATGGGGCAAGGATCACACTTTGTGAACAACTGCATGAAAAAGAATATTCAGAGAATCTGGAGAACTTTCTACATGTAAGTGGCAAGGCCGAAAACCAACATTGAATGTCCGTGACCTTCGATCCCTCAGGTGGCACTGCATTAAAAACCGACATCATTGTGTAAAGGATCTTACGGAGAGGGCTCAGGAACACTTCAGAAAACCACTGTCAGTTAACACAGTTCGTCGCTACATCTACAAGTGCAAGTTAAAACTCTACCATGCAAAGCGAAAGCCATACATCAACAACATCCAGAAACGCCATCGCCTTCTCTGGGCCCCAGCTCAATTGAAATGGACAGACGCAAAGTGGAAAAGTGTGTTGTGGTCTGATGAGTCCACATTTCAGATTGTTTTTGGAAATCATGGATGTCGTGTCCGGACAAAACAGGAAAAAGACCATCCAGATTGTTACCAGTGCAAAGTTCAAAAGTCAGCATCTGTGATCATATGGAGGTGTGTTAGTGACAACTTACACATCTGTGATGGCACCATCAATGTTGAAAGGTACATCCAGGTTTTTGGAGCAACACATGATGCCATCCAAGCAACGTCTTTTTCAGGGACGTCCCTGCTTATTTCAGCAAGACAATGCCAAGGCACATTCTGCACGTGTTACAACAGCGTGGCTTCATACTATAAGAGTGCAGGTACTAGACTGGCCTGCCTGCAGTCCAGACCTGTCGCCCAATGAAAAATTGTGGCACATTATGAAGCATAAAATATGACAACAGACTGTTGAACAATTGAAGTCATACATCAAGCAAGAATGGGAAAGAATTCCACTTGCAAAGCTTCAACAATTAATGTCCTCAGTTCTCAAACGCTTATTTAGTGTTGTTAGAAGGAAAGGTGATGTAACACAGTGGCAAACATACCACTGTCCCAGCTTAATAAAATTCTAGATCCGCCTCTGGGGGAGCAATGTTGGTGACAGAATGAGTGAGGAATGCATATAGCTTTTTCTGAATACATAGTTGTTTTCCTGGAAGACCCACACATGCACTTTTCTGTTAAACACAACAGCCAAGCTCTTGTGAAACAGATCATTTATAGCTGAACAGTTGTGCCAAATTCAAGGAAAAGTTTAAAAACAAAAACAAACAAACAAGCGTCACCACTACCAACCATTGCAAAGCAAGCAAATGCAGCGATGGGATACAATGATCAATGCACCGATTGTGAAGTTCATTTGAGGTTTTTGATTCAGACTCTGCCCTGTGTAACTGTACTTGCATTACATATGGTACTTTATCTCTGAATGGATAGACAGCAGAGGAAGAGAGAAATAACTGCTTTTGACATGTTTAAAGTAAAAGAGCACATCAAAAGACAAGAGTAGATTTAAACGGTATCTGCACAAGCTGTCTTGCAGAGGGCACCCAGCTGTGAAATCTCACTATATTGTGGCTTGTGCGTTTGAGGAGTTAATGTTAAAAGTGTCTGAGATTTCTGAACAAAATAATAGCTGACCACACCATCAAAACCATAACAGGAACAGTACACTGAAAAAAGAACCAACTTAACTGAATTGTTTCAGTTGGTAACATCTAAATGAATAACACACACACACACATCCATCTTCAACTGCTTATCCAAGATCTGGTAGCGGGCCTGGAGCCTATCCCAGCAGACATAGGGCGTGACACCCTGGACAGGACGCCAGTCTGTCACAAGGCCACATGTCTTTGGATGTAGGAGGAAACTGGAGAACCTGGAGGGAACTCACACAAACACGAGGAGAATGTACAAACTCCACACAGAATGGCCACAGGCGGGAATCGATCCCATGATCTTCTTGATGTGAGGCAACACTGCTAACCACTAAGCCACCATGATGCCCCCTAAATGAATAAATTATTTGAAATTAAGTTAATAAATTAGATTAAGACCTGTTAATCTAATTTATTGACCTAATTTCAAAGAACTTAATTGATTCAGGTGTTACCAATTAACACAATTCAATTAAAATGGTTCAAGTATTTTCTTTTTCAGTGTTGCTACAGTGGTTAAGCGCTTGTCTGATGATGGGTTGGGGAGAAATCGTATCGTAACTGAATTCCTTCTGAGGTTGTTGAGGTGCTTTGTTTGTCTTGTTTTGGTTTCAGTGTGACACAGAGAGATGGAAATTAAACTTTATGTCCTTTGGAAAATCTCAAAACAATGAATGTAATTTCTAGATATATTCTATTACTAGTATTCATACTCAGAGATTGCAAAATACTAATCCATAGAAAAATATTCCAATGGGCCATCCCTAGTTTGCACTCCAGTGAATTCTCTTCTAGTTTGGTCTGCCTAATAATCCAGCTGACACTTCCTATGACAGATAGCAGTTTTTAGGAGAACAAGATGTTGAAACTGATGGGTGAATATCGTTATTTATTCCATTCATTGTGTGATTTCCAGGGATAAGCACAAGCCTGATAAACCTCTGGGTCTTGTAGGATTTACTATTCACCATATTTACAGCTTAAATGGAATTCCAACATTTTTCAACCTGTGCTCTATTTTTAGAAGTTGTGGGGATTATCTTTCTACACAAAACAATCATGAATTTAACCAGCGCAGCATTGATTTAGCCCATAAACACCTTCATGCGCCAACCAGCTACATAATGTTACTGAACTGGACAATCTAAAAACCGCATCTGGTCGCCACTGAACATGTGAAAATGTCATCAGACATATCTGGCAGAAATGGCAGCTTCATTGATTTTTTTTCCTTGAGAGTAGTTGAAAATTCCAAGTTTTCAGTTTCAGTCAAATGCAGCAGTTGTTACAGAAGCTGTCTATTATCGTATCAAACCCACCCCATCAGCTCCAGTGGGAGAGGTGTTAGGCTAATCTGAGCAAATCAAATATGAGCTCTCAGATCTGTCCAATTCCCTGGCTGGCTTGAACCCACTGGGCCGTTTCATATTTAAATGGATTTGAACACAGAAAGAAATGTCACTGCACAAATATAATTAGAGCTTGTTTGATGTATTTAATATAATCACTCTGACACACATCAAAATTTATGTTGGCGTAAAATGTTTAAAGTTACAGGACATGTGAGGGTGTTAATTAGTCGGATTATCATTTCACCACTTCTGTCCCCTGTTGAGCAGATAACGAAACATTCTCTTGGGATAAAACTGAAAACAAAGGCAATGTAAAGTGTCGAAGAAACTTAAAAAAAAATTCCCAGTATTGTTGCCACCTCTCATTTGTGTTGCAGATTTTTTGCAGTGTTGACATATTCAGTCTGATTCATGGGTTTCTTGGGACAGAACCTGCAAGGATCGCTTGGAGACAAAAACGGCTTGTTGGCTCTAATCACGGTATGGAGGGATCATCCGTGCCCTGTGAGGGTTCCTCTGTGTTCTGCTGCCTGCTCTCATCTCTCCAGTCACTGTTCTCAGCGCTCTCGCATAACAGGACATTTGTGCACAAATTTGTGTTGTTTCTAGTGGTATCTTGATTTCCACCTAGACATGTAACAGCACTCACACACACACACACACACTTACAGGTTGGTGGCCTGATCATTTTGTACCACTCACAAACTGCAGAAGGACATTCTATGGGACTGTTACGCTCTGATGTAACGCATCACGTGATAAATCTGTTTCCGGGTCCAAAGAAAACACCTCACTCACTCATCTTCAACCGCTTAGTCCAATTAAGGGGGAGCTGGAGCCTATCCCAGCAGTCACAGAGTGCAAGGTGGGTACACCCAGGACAGGACACCAGTCTGTCACAGGGCCAAAAACAGACAAACAAACACAGACACACCCACTAGCACACCTACGGACAATTTAAAGATTCCAATCCACCTAACCCGCATGTCTTTGGATGTGGGAGGAAACCAGAGCACCCGGAGGAAACCCACGCAAACACAGGGAAACATGCAAACTCCACACAGAAAGGCCACAGGTGGGAATTGAACGCATGAAAATTCAGTAAGGTATATCTTATATTCCAATTCTAAGGTGGAAATATGCCAGTATACAAAGGTATATCTAAATATCTAAAAAAGAAGAGTAAAATAGGAGAGTAGAAAAAAGTAGAGTAGAGCCACTTAGGTGCCTGGTCTTGAGAACCATGTCCATCTCGCTGTGAGGCAACAGTGCTAACCACTAAGCCACTATGCTGCCCACAAAACACCTATTGTTATGTAAATTGACGAGATTCATTTCATAAATGGTCGGTACGGCCGCTACAGCATCAGCAATCAAAGCAAAAAGGCCAGGTTCGGGGGCCTACCTGATCAGTTGTAGCCACTTCTGTTTCTGTTTGTCATCAGCTGGGAATCTATAAAACGACAGCTCCAGTGATGTTTCCGACCTATTGACTCAGTCGCACATCCGGGAACTCTGCCTGTGAGGTCTTAGCTTCGAAAGAAGCTCAGTTGATGTAGACGACCAATGACCACAAACAGCTGACAAAGCATGCATTTTTTTGGTTGTTTGTTTTTACACCTGAAGTTGAAAATCACGTGATGCGTTAGGTCACACTTAACCGAATTTCCGAATGCACAGGTCACTTCTGCTGTGTGAGTGTCAAGAGATAGATAGATAGATAGATAGATAGATAGATAGATAGATAGATAGATAGATAGATAGATAGATAGATAGATAGATAGATAGATAGATAGATAGATAGATAGATAGATAGATAGATGATATCTTGCAGCTCACTGGTACAAATAACAAATAACAGATAAAAGACAATAGCAACCAAGTATTAAAAGTTAAAAAGTGAGTGAATGATGGTGATAATGATGATAAAATATCACTAATATTAAAAATATGATAAAAGGTTAAAAATGTAATCAATAACTAAATCGAATAATAAATAATTAAAAATAGTGGGACATCAGTCTATTTCACAGTGCCCATGTGGGGTGTCAGGGGTAGGGTCCCTTTACTGACACAGTAGCGTCAACTTAGAACATGGCACCATTTTGGGGCCACATGTGCTGAACTACTGAATAAACCTTGTATGGTTTCAACATTTTTTTATGTGTATGTGTCAAATGTATGTGATCCCGAAATGTAATCAGCGTGCGCACTGCAAAAACTATTAAAGCATGATGGGAGCTGGAGTGAAAGGAGAAAAGTGTCAAATCACAGCCTTTTGTGGTGTCTGATTTAACAGGTGCACGTCAGGCTGCGGGTCATTGAGCACGGTGTGAAAAAAAATAAACTGTTATTTAATC
This sequence comes from Thalassophryne amazonica, assembly GCF_902500255.1. Classification (NCBI taxonomy): domain Eukaryota; kingdom Metazoa; phylum Chordata; class Actinopteri; order Batrachoidiformes; family Batrachoididae; genus Thalassophryne; species Thalassophryne amazonica. Next base: position 71,368,888 of record NC_047107.1, read on the forward strand.
ACAGAAATGACTCCGGTCCCACTCCAGGTTTTTAATGGACATACATTGTCATTGGATGGGGCATTTTATCCGATGTGAGTGAAAAATCTGTTATACAAAATCTGTTATATACAGTGTTTATTACATAAAAATAACACAAAAACTTTGAGACGTTTTTTGTCCGGTGACTGCGAATAACCAGTTTATACTATAACGGTTTATGTGAGTTTTACTATACATGGGACTGAACATTAAATTTACCTCACAAAGCTTTGACGATGAAGTCGCTTCCATCCCACACGGTCAGGGGCGTAGGTTTGCATATGGACCATAGGGACAAGTCACAACCAATATTTTGGGATGGCAAAATAGTCCCTACCAATATTTAGCATTTTTGTTTATATAACAAAATCATTCACTATTTTTTTGCGAACTCGATACTATAATTTTAGTCGTCATGTGTTGTGTTTTCGACGTGCCAGAGTGACAGGGTTACCCATGTTACAATTTCATTAGCTCACGTTCTTCTCACATGGACGTAAACAAAGTGCATCTCGTGGCAGGCAGTGCTTCATTTGTAAAGTGGGAGGTCCCGGAGCGCAGAGGATGGGTGGCTCCGGTGCAGTGTTGCCAGATGTACGATAATTATCGTATTTGTACGATAATTATCGTATTTGTACGATAGTTGTGCCCTCTGTACGATGTACGATCAATAATGGGAAAAAAATCCAATATGTACGATAATTTCAGTTGGTTGGCCAAACACACATCTCTCTCTGACACCCAAGAATCATTTTGCAGGCGTTGCACTCAGTCGGCATCAAAGACACACCACACACAGGGCTGCTGCTGGCTTTGGGCGACGTCATTTGAAAGCCCGCCCCCTCTCATACAGAGTAATGAGTTCCATCCAATCTGTGCCGTGACAGGAAGATTCCCCAGCCATCTTTTTTTTCGAAACTTTATTTCAACAAATGCAATAACAAACGAACAAAACACAAGAGCAAAGAGATATACAAGAAAAATAAAAAGTTCAAGTTCCTTATGGAGGTGTCAACATTTTTTCTGTGTTCAACAAAATCTGCACAAGTGGCCATGGCATCGGATAACAACAGCGACCTCAAGGTTGAATTCGACTCTTTCTAGTCTGGTAATTAACACGTTTGTGTCCCTTCACAGAAAAAAAAAATGTTTCTAGTCTGGTAGTGCATTTGCGTTGTTTTTGTGCCATAGTTTCCCCATTACTATAATTACTGTTTAAAAATGTGACATAAAATTCTTTGTAAATTAAAAAAAAAAAACGCTAAAATAGCTACGTTGTATGCGTTTTGTTTGTGTACGATAATTTATCCCAAAATACGATAATTTTGAGGTTTTGGTACGATAGTTTCATATTTCATATCTGGCAACACTGCTCCGGTGCAGAAAAACAAGAAGGGCGGGGCTTGCGAACAATGCTGTGCGCCACACTTAAAATAAACTGCACACCCACACAAACACGCACACACACCTTCACAAATGACACTAACATCCTGCATTTTCCTCAAAAATTACTACATTTATGTTTGCTGTCTGTCTCTGTACTTTTCTGTCACTTTTGCGCTCTTTTTCATACTTTCCCTTGTTTCAAAAGTCACCGAACGCACTGTTGGAAAGAACGGGTTCTTGGCTTGCTGTCAAATTTTTCAGAGTGAGGGTTTATATGAGAACTTACGGTAATGAGAATCAGCGGCGCACTAGTTTTTTTTTTTTTTTTTTTTTTTCAGCGGCGCACTAGTGTGAAACTTCCGTGTTTTTCCTCTGCGTTATGACATCACAGGCTTACGTTTACCGTAATACACCATATATATATCATTGGAAATCTTTTTTTTTTTTTTTTTTTTGGCAAATTAGGTTGCCAGATACCTACAACTGCATTATTGATGAAGAGAATAGAATATACATCTTGGTTGCAAAAACTTTTTTTTTTTTTTGTTAGCTCCACAAGTATTTTTTTTGTTGTCTTGTTCTCTCAGGTGTAGGCCTATAGAATAGATTAGTGATTTTGGGTGCAATTTTGTTATTTAAGCTATTTGTTTGTTTGCCTACACACTTAATAATGTAAATAAAGTGTTAAATTATTCAGCATTATGTCGTCATATGTTATGTATTATGCTGTACTTGTGCGTCTAATGGTATGAGTGGGTTAGGGGGTGGTGGTGGTGGGCAGGGGGGCCGGGGGGGGGGGGGGTATTGTCCCTACCAAAGCTGCGACCAAACCTACGCCCTTGCACACGGTTGATTGTATTTTCCCAAATTTTTCTTTTGTTTGGATCTGAAGGGAATCTGTACATCTTGAAGCCCTTGTGTTTATTTGTTGGCAACCCTGTGGTGGCAATCCAAATGCACAGCAACCCGGCATTTTCAGCGAATAAATAAATAAAATAGCTGGATTTACATGCAGATAGATTAACAGCGAATGCTATTTTGGCCCCAAGATGGCACCACGAGTCACATGACTGTTTTTATTATTTTTTTTGACTCTCTGTGACAAGGGACTCCAATCAGGGGGCAACATCAGCCAGCTCAGCAGCCTCTGACATCAACTGAGTTGTTAAACTGTCTGATGGCTGTGGGGAGGAAGAACCTCCTGTGCCGCTCAGTCAGCGAATGCAGGGAGATGATCCGCCCACTGTGACTGCTGCTCTGCCAGGATGTGGTGGAGCAGGTGGTGAGCATTGTCCTTAATGGCCAGCAGCTTGCTCATCATGAACCTATCCTAACCAGCTTGTTCATTCACTTGTCCCTGTCTGTGATGCTGCCTTCCCAGCAGACAGCAGCATAGGAGAGGATGCTTGCCACCACAGGGTTGCCAACTCTCACACATCTGGTGTGACACTCATACTTTCAGCATCAATCTCACGCTCTCATGTACAAGCAAGAAATGTCACACCAAAATAAAAATTTCTCCCATTAATTTTCTTTTGATGACTAGATTAGACCAGACCACAGCACATTGTTTCTTACTGAAAGAAGTGGAGTTTAAGGTGCACACCCAAAACAGCTGTTAACATCTGTTGACAACGTTCTGACTGCAGTCTTCGCTGATATCTCAGCTGCACGTGAACAGTTCAGAGTTCGAGCAAAGCTTTGAAGCTTGTTTTTGGATGACAAAGGTAAGCCAATAAAATAGCCTAACACATCAAATAATCTATTGTCTAATAAAATTGGGTTGTCACTTCAGAGTAACCTAGTCAGTGTGTTGACACAGTAGGCTACAGATGTCAGCTAGTTGCAAACTAGGTCATTTAAAGGATATGTTGTACGTTATTTAATGGCCTGGTTAGCACGTATTCATGATTGTAAGTCTATCTGTGCATATGCACTGAAAACGTGGTTGCTGATGTATTTTTTTATTTTTTTTGATAATTATAGTCATGGAGAAACCAAAGCGTTTTGAACCACTGAATCAATATGAAGCAGTTGTGTTGAAATGGTTCAGTGTTTGAAGCATTTGATATGGTGACATCTGCTGGCCAATCTTTAACATAGCATTTGCACTGAACAAATAAACAGGCAATGTTATGTAGAATAAATAATAAAGGTTTGATGTGCATCTTGAAATTTTGACTATATTTTTGTTTAAAGACATTAATAATATACTTGTGTTATAATGTGATTGTGCCATCATAAAATACTGTATGTAATAGAGATGAATGGGGGCTTCAAAGGTTTTTATTTAAAAATGAGGTAATTTCAGTGGTGTTAGGCTTGATTCATGCTTTCCGGTTCTGGAGAGAAGACTCACACAGCACAGAAGTTGGTGTCATATGAAGACAGATTTTGTCCAGCTTGTAAAGAGTTGGATAAACAGCTACCTCTCTATCTCTCCTTGCAAATTCACTGCAAAAATGGTTCTGGGAGGCATTAACATGGCTAAAATCCTTCAACAAATGGGGGAGCTTTCGTCCCCAGAACCCCCAACCAGGACCATCTTGACCACCAGCCATTTTAAGCATTTTTCTTTATTTGCTTCTAACATGCCTGTAGATGAGCTTGCTGAAATATTTCGAAAAAGGAAGGAGGATGGATGTGGAGAGGAGAAAAATCAAAGTTTCCCTTCTATTATTATTTTTATTGGTAAATGAGGACTGTTTTTATTTGAATTAGGGTTAGGGCAATCTCATTCCGGCTGAGGTCCCAAAGTTGGCAACCTTGCCACCATGGACTGATAGAACATCTGTAGCATCTCAAACATCAAAGGACCTGAGCTTCCTTAAGAAGAACAGCTGACTCTGTCACTTCCTGTAGAGTGCATCCATATTAGCCGACCAGTCCAGCTTGTTGTCCAGGTGCACACCTAGTATTTATAAGTCTGCGTCATCTCAATGCTGTTGCCCCAGATGCTGATGGGTTGCAGGGGAAATCTGGACTTGCCGAAGTCCACAACCATTTGCTTGGTCTTGGATGTGTTCAGGAGATGGCCGTTCCACTCGCTCCAGTCACTGAAGGCCCTCACCTGGTATTTGTGCTCCTCCTCCTGCTCTCTCCGCACACATACCACAATGGTTGTGTCGTCCAAATATTTCTGGATGTGGAAAGACTCAGAGTTGTGATTAAAGTTTGCTGTGTACAGAGTGAACAGGTAGGGGGTGAGAACAGTCCCCTGTGGAGCCCCAGTGCTGTTCACCACTGTCCCTGAAACACAGTTCCTCAGCCTGACAAACTGTGGTCGTCCTGCCAGATAGTCCATAATCCAGGCAATGAGAGACGGAGCCACCCCCATTTATCTGAGCTTCTCTCTCAGTATGAGAGCCTTGATTGTATTAAAAGCACTCGAAAAGTCAAAGGACCTAATACTAACTTAACTCCCCAGCTTGACCAAGTAGCTGTGAGCCCAGTGGAGCATGTAGAGGACAGCGTCATCCACTCCAGTACGATTCTGGTACCCAAACTGCAGGGGATCATGAGCATGTTGTACCTGCAGTCTCAAGTGGCAAAGGAGCAGCCTCTCCGGAGTCTTCATGATGTGCAACATTGTTGCTGAGCTCAGCTGGGCACCAAGCCTTGGGTACTGGCACGAGACATGATGTTTTCCACAGGACCAGGACCCTCTGCGTCTGCAGACTGGACTTGAAGAGGCTCTGGAGCGGCTCAGTCAGTTGGTCACCACAGGCCTTCAGCAATCTGGAGACACACATCGTCTGGACCAGCAGCCTTATCTGGAAACAGTCTTTTCAGCTCTGCCCTCACCTCCTACATTGTGAAGGACAGGGGGCTGCAGGTGAGGTGGGGGAAGCAGTTGCAGTGAATTTGCTGCAGTGAGGAAAAGATGGGAAAGGGGGGAAAGCTGCAGCTGGAGAGGGGGACTGGGATTGGTGGGGCTGTAGCAGTCAGCGCCAGTGTCGTCTGAGACTGACTCTCTTTACCCAAAGCGATCAAAGGGAATATTGTGATTATTAACCATCAGATGACAAAGTAAGAACTCTTAAATCATGCTGAAGTCAGTTTTAAGTAGAAATGAGACCATTTTAAGCAGAAAACAAGGCGATAATCACCTCATTTCACTACTGACGCACCGAAATGACGTAGGTGCAGCTGCATGTCAGACATCTGCAGTGCAGCTGCTGCGCTCTGATCAGTCTGCCATCTTTTATTACGAAATAAGGCTGAATTTATGTGGAAATGATTGTTGTACAAAAGCTTCAGATATCTGTCGCTGAGATAGATGATGACTGGAGTGTAGTTTGAAGCAGAAACAAGGTGTTAATCGGTGGATCTCAGCTGACACTTAGAAATGACAATGCTGACGCTCTGAAATGACGCATGCGCAGTGAAGGCAGGTGGACCGATTTGAGGGGGGACCATTAGGTCGGCGACACCAGAGAGGTCCCGGTGGACGCTGAGTCAAACCTGTTCTTAAACATGTTGAAGTCACTGGCCCTGTCCAGATCACCCACCGTAGACAGACTGATATTCTGCTTGTAGCCAGTGATGGTCTTCATTCCCCTCCACACCTCTCTGATGTTGTTGAGCTGCAGCTTCCTCTCCACCTCTCTCTTGCCGTGCTATTTAACCCACTTCAGGCTCCTCTTTAGCTCCTGCTGCACCTGTTTGTGCTTTCCCCTGTTGCCGTCCCTGAAGACTGCCTTTTTCTGGTTAAGGAGCTTCTTGTTGTCACAGGTGATCCAGGGTTTGTTATTGGGAAAACAGCACACAGTCCTCACAGGTGCTACAGCATCTTTGCAGGAGATCAGGTAGCTGCTGAAGCAGTCCACTTTCCTGTCCACTCTCCCCCCCCCCATTTCCTTCTGTCTCCTGCAACACTTCCCAGTCTGTGCACTCACAGCATGCCTGAGGGTCTCTCTGGCCTCTAGTGTACCCCATCAAAATGTACAGATGGTCACAGGCTGCCTCAGTACACAGGGCTGTAGAGATGGAGTGACACACTCTTTTCTCACATTTTGGCAGTGGTGGGCACATTTCAGCTTACAGCAAATAGCACCTTGTGTGCCTGTGTCAACCTGAGGACAACAAGGAAGATGGGCAACTTCAGCATGAGCACAAAAGTCAGGTTGGTTAATAAGGACGTGTAGCCTAGTGGTAAATAGGGGTTATGGTGAGAGATACAGGGGTACTGTATAAATCAGCCACCCCATATGAAATGTAAATATTAATTTACTTTAAATCAGTGTCACCTACAGGGTTAATAGTATTTCTTAAAATATTAAGGTAGCAGTGTTAACTATATTTAGGGAATAACCCTGTTGTGTCTGATGATTTGTGGACGTTCATGCTGGTTATACGATTGCAAATTGAGCTTTAAAAATTAAAATTAAAAACGAGTTTTAGTGGTGACGCGTAAGCGGACCTGATAAAACGGGTATTTGCAACCGTATAACAGCATGAACGTCTGCAAATCAACAGACACAAGGGGGTTATTCAATTTTCAATTTCAATTTATTTTAATTTATATAGCACCAAATCACAACAGAGTTGACCCAAGGCGCTTCACTCAAGTACGGTCTAACCTTACTAACCCACAGAGCAACAGTGGTAAGGAAAAACTCCCTCTGAGGAAGAAACCTCAAGCAGACCAGACTCAAATGGGTGACCCTCTGCTTGGGCCATGCTACAGACATAAATTACAGAACAATTCACAAAACAAATATACAGGAAAAGCTGTTGGTGCACAGGACAGGAGGGTCTCCAGTAGAGGTGGGTGGATCGATTCTAATATCAATACCAATGCTGGTATTGATATTGAACAATCCTTGTGTAAAAAGATTGATACTCAAGCTTTTTTTTCTCTCCCGCACGCACTGACTGCTGCGCACGCAGATTCATCAAAGTCTATTATATGTAAGAGCAGCGCTGCGCTGTGTCACACAACACGGAGCAGCTCACCCTACCCCCTCTGGTCTTTTGTTGTTGCGCCGTCACATGGCTCAGCGGCGCCAGCCAACAACCATGCAGGTAGGCTCAGCCTGGCCTGCAACTGTTTACAGTATTGTTGTGGTGTGTTAATTTTGTTGTATTGTGGTTTGTCAGCCCTCTACCTCAGGAGATTTAAAGTTGTGTTGAGTGATATATTTTTAAACAAAAATGTTGATTGTGATAATAAAGTATTTTGTTGTCACGTACAATGTTTGGGGAAATTCTATCCTATGTCTTTTGGATCCTTTGGATCTATGAAGCTTAAATATGAAAAAGTATCGGTATTGGTACAGAAGCCCCGTGTACACCGCCAACCCGTTCACATCTCTAACCGTTTTTCCCCACTCGGCGACACACCCGCCGAGGATCAAACTCTGGTTATTGGCGACTCTGTTTTGTGAAATGTGAAGTTAGCGACACCAGCAACCATAGTCAGTTGTCTTCCGGGGGCCAGAGCAGGCGACATTGAAGGAAATTTGAAACTGCTGGCTAAGGCTAAGCGTAAATTTGGTAAGATTGTAATTCACGTCGGCAGTAATGACACCCGGTTACGCCAATCGGAGGTCACTAAAATTAACATTAAATCGGTGTGTAACTTTGCAAAAACAATGTCGGACTCTGTAGTTTTCTCTGGGCCCCTCCCCAATCAGACCGGGAGTGACATGTTTAGCCGCATGTTCTCCGTGAATTGCTGGCTGTCTGAGTGGTGTCCAAAAAATGAGGTGGGCTTCATAGATAATTGGCAAAGCTTCTGGGGAAAACCTGGTCTTGTTAGGAGAGACGGCATCCATCCCACTTTGGATGGAGCAGCTCTCATTTCTAGAAATCTGGCCAATTTTCTTAAATCCTCCAAACCGTGACTATCCAGGGTTCGGACCAGGAAGCAGAGTTGTAGTCTTACACACCTCTCTGCAGCTTCTCTCCCCCTGCCATCCCCTCATTACCCCATCCCCGTAGAGACGGTGCCTGCTCCCAGACTACCAATAACCAGCAAAAATCTATTTAAGCATAAAAATTCAAAAAGAAAAAATAATATAGCACCTTCAACTGCACCACAGACTAAAACAGTTAAATGTGGTCTATTAAACATTAGGTCTCTCTCTTCTAAGTCCCTGTTGGTAAATGATATAATAATTGATCAACATATTGATTTATTCTGCCTATCAGAAACCTGGTTACAGCAGGATGAATATGTTAGTTTAAATGAGTCAACACCCCTGAGTCACACTAACTGTCAGAATGCTCGTAGCACGGGCCGGGGCGGAGGATTAGCAGCAATCTTCCATTCCAGCTTATTAATTAATCAAAAACCCAGACAGAGCTTTAATTCATTTGAAAGCTTGACTCTTAGTCTTGTCCATCCAAATTGGAAGTCCCAAAAACCAGTTTTATTTGTTATTATCTATCGTCCACCTGGTCGTTACTGTGAGTTTCTCTGTGAATTTTCAGACCTTTTGTCTGACTTAGTGCTTAGCTCAGATAAGATAATTATAGTGGGCGATTTTAACATCCACACAGATGCTGAGAATGACAGCCTTAACACTGCATTTAATCTATTATTAGACTCTATTGGCTTTGCTCAAAAAGTAAATGAGTCCACCCACCACTTTAATCATATCTTAGATCTTGTTCTGACTTATGGTATGGAAATAGAAGACTTAACAGTATTCCCTGAAAACTCCCTTCTGTCTGATCATTTCTTAATAACATTTACATTTACTCTGATGGACTACCCAGCAGTGGGGAATAAGTTTCATTACACTAGAAGTCTTTCAGAAAGCACTGTAACTAGGTTTAAGGATATGATTCCTTCTTTATGTTCTCTAATGCCATATACCAACACAGTGCAGAGTAGCTACCTAAACTCTGTAAGTGAGATAGAGTATCTCGTCAATAGTTTTACATCCTCATTGAAGACAACTTTGGATGCTGTAGCTCCTCTAAAAAAGAGAGCTTTAAATCAGAAGTGCCTGACTCCGTGGTATAACTCGCAGCTTAAAGCAGATAACCCGTAAGTTGGAGAGGAAATGGCGTCTCACTAATTTAGAAGATCTTCACTTAGCCTGGAAAAAGAGTCTGTTGCTCTATAAAAAAGCCCTCCGTAAAGCTAGGACATCTTTCTACTCATCACTAATTGAAGAAAATAAGAATAACCCCAGGTTTCTTTTCAGCACTGTAGCCAGGCTGACAAAGAGTCAGAGCTCTATTGAGCTGAGTATTCCATTAACTTTAACTAGTAATGACTTCATGACTTTCTTTGCTAACAAAATTTTAACTATTAGAGAAAAAATTACTCATAACCATCCCAAAGACGTATCGTTATCTTTGGCTGCTTTCAGTGATGCCGGTATTTGGTTAGACTCTTTCTCTCCGATTGTTCTGTCTGAGTTATTTTCATTAGTTACTTCATCCAAACCATCAACATGTTTATTAGACCCCATTCCTACCAGGCTGCTCAAGGAAGCCCTACCATTATTTAATGCTTCGATCTTAAATATGATCAATCTATCTTTGTTAGTTGGCTATGTACCACAGGCTTTTAAGGTGGCAGTAATTAAACCATTACTTAAAAAGCCATCACTTGACCCAGCTATCTTAGCTAATTATAGGCCAATCTCCAACCTTCCTTTTCTCTCAAAAATTCTTGAAAGGGTAGTTGTAAAACAGCTAACTGATCATCTGCAGAGGAATGGTCTATTTGAAGAGTTTCAGTCAGGTTTTAGAATTCATCATAGTACAGAAACAGCATTAGTGAAGGTTACAAATGATCTTCTTATGGCCTCGGACAGTGGACTCATCTCTGTGCTTGTTCTGTTAGACCTCAGTGCTGCTTTTGATACTGTTGACCATAAAATTTTATTACAGAGATTAGAGCATGCCATAGGTATTAAAGGCACTGCGCTGCGGTGGTTTGAATCATATTTGTCTAATAGATTACAATTTGTTCATGTAAATGGGGAATCGTCTTCACAGACTAAAGTTAATTATGGAGTTCCACAAGGTTCTGTGCTAGGACCAATTTTATTCACTTTATACATGCTTCCCTTAGGCAGTATTATTAGACGGTATTGCTTAAATTTTCATTGTTACGCAGATGATACCCAGCTTTATCTATCCATGAAGCCAGAGGACACACACCAATTAGCTAAACTGCAGGATTGTCTTACAGACATAAAGACATGGATGACCTCTAATTTCCTGCTTTTAAACTCAGATAAAACTGAAGTTATTGTACTTGGCCCCACAAATCTTAGAAACATGGTGTCTAACCAGATCCTTACTCTGGATGGCATTACCCTGACCTCTAGTAATACTGTGAGAAATCTTGGAGTCATTTTTGATCAGGATATGTCATTCAAAGCGCATATTAAACAAATATGTAGGACTGCTTTTTTGCATTTACGCAATATCTCTAAAATCAGAAAGGTCTTGTCTCAGAGTGATGCTGAAAAACTAATTCATGCATTTATTTCCTCTAGGCTGGACTATTGTAATTCATTATTATCAGGTTGTCCTAAAAGTTCCCTAAAAAGCCTTCAGTTAATTCAAAATGCTGCAGCTAGAGTACTGACGGGGACTAGAAGGAGAGAGCATATCTCACCCATATTGGCCTCTCTTCATTGGCTTCCTGTTAATTCTAGAATAGAATTTAAAATTCTTCTTCTTACTTATAAGGTTTTGAATAATCAGGTCCCATCTTATCTTAGGGACCTCGTAGTACCATATCACCCCAATAGAGCGCTTCGCTCTCAGACTGCAGGCTTACTTGTAGTTCCTAGGGTTTGTAAGAGTAGAATGGGAGGCAGAGCCTTCAGCTTTCAGGCTCCTCTCCTGTGGAACCAGCTCCCAATTCAGATCAGGCAGACAGACACCCTCTCTACTTTTAAGATTAGGCTTAAAACTTTCCTTTTTGCTAAAGCTTATAGTTAGGGCTGGATCAGGTGACCCTGAACCATCCCTTAGTTATGCTGCTATAGACGTAGACTGCTGGGGGGTTCCCATGATGCACTGTTTCTTTCTCTTTTTGCTCTGTATGCACCACTCTGCATTTAATCATTTGTGATCGATCTCTGCTCCCCTCCACAGCATGTCTTTTTCCTGGTTCTCTCCCTCAGCCCCAACCAGTCCCAGCAGAAGACTGCCCCTCCCTGAGCCTGGTTCTGCTGGAGGTTTCTTCCTGTTAAAAGGGAGTTTTTCCTTCCCACTGTAGCCAAGTGCTTGCTCACAGGGGGTCGTTTTGACCGTTGGGGTTTTACATAATTATTGTATGGCCTTGCCTTACAATATAAAGCGCCTTGGGGCAACTGTTTGTTGTGATTTGGTGCTATATAAAAAAAAATGATGATTGATTGATTGATTGATTGATTGATTGATTGGTATCGATATTGGCAATAGTGGGCCTGCATTTACTTGGTATCGGATCAATGCCAAAATTCCCGGTATCGCCCACCTCTAGTCTCCAGTACAAATACCACACCCATCTCTGGATGGAGCTGTACCATAAACAGAGAGAAAAAAAAAAAACAGAATCAGGCATCAGAAAGACAAGAAATACAGTATAATTTGTCAGCATTGAACAAGAAAAACAGGAAATACTAAGGTGATCGCCAGCCACTAGCCCTAAGCTTCACTAAAAGACCCAGAATTTAGGTAAAGTTGAGGCTGCAGTATGCTCCGTTTCCTAATAAAAATGAATTTAAAGAGTAAAAAGTGTAGAACTATACTATGTCAGTATGCTAGCCATACAAAAAGGAAAATAAGTGCGTCTTAAGTCTGGACTTGAAAGTCTCCACAGTATCTGACTGTTTTATTGATGCAGGGAGATCATTCCAGAGAACAGGGGCACAATAAAAGAAAGCTCTATGACCCGCAGACACAAAGTAGTCCTGCACCCTCAGAATGCAAAGCCCGGGCTGGTACGTAAGGGTTTAAATAGCTCAGCTTGGTAGGGAGGTGCCAGTCCATGAACATTTTTATAGACTAGTAGCAGAACCTTAAAATCTGATCTCACTAGGACAGGAAGCAAGTGAATGGATGCCAAAATGGTTGTAATGTGGTTGAACTTTCTGCTTCATGTCAAAAGTCTGGCTGCAGCATTTTAAACCAATTGGAGAGCCCTAATGCTGGACTGCGGTAAACCAGAAAATAGAACATTGCAGTAGTCCAATCTAGAAGGGATAAACGCATGGATGGGACGAATCTTCGCTATATTTTGCAGGTGGAAGAAAGCAGTCCTCGTAATATTTCTAATGTGGAGGTGAAAGGACAATGTAGGATCAAAAATTACCCCAAGGTTCCTCACTTTGTCAGTGTGATGTATGACACACAAGCCTAGGCGAAAACGTTAACTGGTCAAATTGATGCCGATGCCTCACTGGACCAAGAACCATCATTTCAGTCTGAACAGAGTTTAAAATTATGAGGTTTCTAGACATCCAACTTCTCACTGATGCAAGGCAATCTTCTAAGGATTTTATGTGGATGAGATGACCAGCAGTTATCGGCATGTATAACTGAGTATAATCAACATAGCAGTGAAAGGTAATCCCAAAGCGCCACAATATGTGCCCAAGGGGTGCTATATAAAGGGAGAAAAGCAGGGGGCCTAAGACGGACCCCTGTGGAAACCCAAATTTCATGTCACTCAGGTTAGAGGTAGTGTTACTGTACAAAACTCAGTGGCCAAGTATGACATCAACCATGCAAGGGCACTCCCAGTAATCCCAAAATGATTTTCCAGCCTATTAAGTAGAATATGATGATCCATAGTATCAAATGCAGCACTGAGATCTAACAGCACAAGGACCATAGTGGTGTCCGAATCCATTGTAAGCAGATCATTCATCACTTAA